>NC_142375.1:23136423-23358923 GCF_059441005.1 Hippichthys cyanospilos | reverse complement strand
GCTAAGCATTGTTAAATTACCTTGACAAAAATGAGCAAATTATCGTACCGACTGTTTATTTTTAGATTGAAGAATCTCGGGCGGAGGACTGGCCTCACACGAGGAGGGCGTGGCGTGGGTTCAATTCCGGCTCGGTCAGAGTTTGCGTGTTCTCCCCGTGCCCATGCGGGTGCACTCCAAGTACTCGGTTTTCAAGATTCAAGACTTTGATTGTCATATGCGTCGTAATACCACACAGTGAAATTCTTTTCGCGTTCGCTTCCCCGAGCAGACTGCATTCCATAATCGATCAAATAATAAAGTAGGCAATAAATGTATAAATTAATAAATTTGTGTATGTTATGTACATCGGACATCCGAAATTGCCCTTTTGACCGCTTCAGAGCGTGACTGGTCATTTCTCTCTGTGTGGACTGCGATTGGCTGGCAACCAGTGAGGGGCGTCAACCACCCCGCCTCCCATAGACGGCTGAGAAGAACGCGGTTAAGAAAATAATCGAATGGAATCGAATTGAACGTTCTGAACGCCTGATTCCACGCCGCTGCACGCTATCTCGGAACAAATCCGTCAACAGCGCCTCTGCTGGCCGTAACCGAGTATTACACCCCGTTTATTTTTCCGTCGCTTCATCTACCGTTGCTGATTAATTCATCAATTAGTGTGCAAACGGCTAATAAGTAGCGCTAATGGTCTTTTTTTTCCCACAAGCGGTACGTAAAATTAGCAGCGCGTCTCGGTCCAGCGATCCTTAAGCCGGCGGCTAGCCCACCATTAAAAGCGCGCCCGTTTTACAGCGTATCCTCAGTGGATTACCGCAGATGACAGAATTATGCGGGAGCATGAAACTAGTGTGATGGTGTGGAAGAGGAGTCCAGCGTCCCCGTCCCTCGCTCGCCGCGCCACCGGAGTTATGGAAATGAATGCACGGCCATGGAACAGATGGAACGGTCAGGGGCCTAATCAAGTCCGCCGCTCGCTGTTCCTTTTGTCTTTGAAGACTTGGGGCCAGAGGTCGCCGTTTATGCACGTAAGGCCAGAAAGTGGAATGACTGTGGACGCGAATGCAGGGAGCCGCTCAAAAATTCGTGTGTGGAGTCAAAAAAATGAGGGAAAAGGAACCATCCAAAAACTCGGAAATAAACTGCCCCAAATACAAGACGGGAACCAACACCGGAAAACATGAAGATCAAACTCAAACAAGGTTGTGCAGCCAAAGTTTCTTTGAGGTTGTTCCCAAAATGAGTGCTCAAAACCAATGAGGGAACGAAAAAAAAGCAAAAAAAAACAAAGAGGAAAAAAAAAAAAAAAAATATATATATATATATAATTTTTTCCCGCACTATAAGGCTCACCGGATTATAAGGCGCACCCTCAATTAATGACATATTTGAAAACTTTTTCCACATATAAGGCGCACCGGATTATAAGACTTATAAAACTTTTTCAATCACAATATAGTAATACCCAAAGCAATAACATTAATAAGTCAAAAAAATAACTCTAAACTCTATAGCATAAGTCAATGTCAATATGAGCAAGCTTGTTCAACTGTAAACACACAAAAGAAACAGCTCAAGCTTACTTTGTCACTTCATTCCCCATATACGAATCTCAATATTGATCCATATATAGGGCGCACCCGATTATAAGGCGCACCGTCAGCTTTTGAAAAAAATTAAGGCTTTTGTGCCTTATAGTGAGGAAAATACGGTATATACTGAATATACATATAAAATAAAAAAATAAAAGAGAGAGCGAACATTGTTTGGAGTTTGAACTCCTGGTAAACTTTCCACACAAGTTTTCCTCTACTGGATCCACACACGGACAGACGCCCGAAGAGCGAGCGTCCGCCCCCCCCAAGCGTTAGTCTGTCATTTCCCTCGGAGTCAGGCTGTCTGCTCCCGAAATAGCTGGCGACCTCAGCGGCAGACTCCATTGACATGAGCGTGCGGTTTGGGCGCGAGGCCGGCCGGCCGGCCGGCCGCTCGGCCGCGTAGCGCGTCGCGCGTAGCGAGCTGCCTTTTGCATGCTCGCTGTTTCACTTGGACTGGTTTCGCACACGTACACAGCGTCGAGCTTTTTCCACAATAGAGCTCCGTGTCCCGCCATCAATCTAGCGCGAAAACGTCTCAAATTAAATAATGCATAATGGATGCGGAGCAATAATAGGGCCGCATGAATAATAGTGGAAATAATACAGATGGATTTGAATGGAAATATTGTGAGCCTCTGCCAGTGGTTCCGTGAACTGGAAGAAGAATTCAAATTGTGAGCGCTCTTGTAAATCAAAATGGAGCTAAAATCAAGCCCCCCAAGAAGGAGAAAATCTTTTGCGCCCCCCCCCACTCACCGCGACCACTCTAAAAAACATTATTTATTTATATAAAAGTTGCATAAGGAAAACTGTACTTTTTTAAACATGAACTCTTTCGGTGCCAAGTATTATCGGAAAAGAGCAGGGGTGTCAAACTCATTTTTCTCATGGGCCGCAATGTCAGACGGAAGTCAAATACATTTGAAGTACCGTATTTTCCGCACTATAAGGCGCACTGCATTATAAGGCCAACCTTATATGAATGGCCTATTAAAAAAAGATAAAAACATCATATATAAGGCGCACCGCATTATAAGACGCGTGGGACTCAAAGCTACTTTGGGCTGCATTTGCATTCTGTTATGGATCCACTAGATGGAGCTGCGCTCAAGGAAATGTCAACTCAATGGTCGGAGAAGTCAGCAGTTTATGCAGTCAGCACGTGAGATGGCGCGACGTCAGCTTTAAAAAAAAATAAGGCTTTCGGGTGCGCCTTTTACTGCGAAAAATACGGTATGGTAGTCACATTTACACACGTTCAAATCAGAGGCGACTAAAAACGGGTCAATGAAAATGAAAACATTGTAAAAGTGGAAGATAACTTGAAAATACTTGTGGAAACCGAACTTGAAGTCGTAATTAGCCTTTAGCGGGGCACATCAAATGATGTGGCGGGTCAGATTTGGTTCCCGGGCCTCGAGTTTGACACCAACATGTGATAATATTTTTTATTTTTTTTTATGACGAGTATAAAAAAGAGAAATCTCATCCATGGCACTGAAAGAGTTCAAAGAAAACATCAATATAAAGCTTTTTTTTCTTCAGCTTACAGGTTAGTCTCAAACTGAAAAAATAACCAAGTGCATCAAACTGTTTGAGAAGGCCCGGCCTATTGAAATCAATGGCGATGTGTGAAATCCAATCGGAATGCTGAGTTTAACTCAGATTTTCATGTTTTTTTAATTTTATTTTATTTATTTTTTTTACCATTACCTTGGATAGTTTTGAGTGGACAAAAACAACTCATTTCAATTGGAAATGTTGCCTTGGCGCCAAAGCGTCAATTAGATCAGAGCGATAGCGAGGCCGCTCCAGGTGGGCGCGCGCTTTCTTCAACGATAGACGCTAAAAACAAAATGTCATCCATGATGGAGGAGGACGTGGGCGGAAAAGGAGAAAGGGCATCAATCATACGCGACGTGAAAGAACATCTTGGCCTGACCTTCATCTGCCGCTTATTTTACAAACACACCTTGGTGACAGCCTTGAAAATGACAACAAATAACGTAATACTCATTGTGATTGACATGTCTTCTTATTATTTTTTTTTTCCTTTTTGTCTGACATGCAGCGGAGGCGTATTATGATTGCTGCGTTTATGAGGTTGATAATGAAAAAGTATTTGGGTAATATCGCATTGGTGGAACGTTGATAAAGTCCGACTAGCTCTTTCAGGGTGTGTGGCCATTTTGCCACTTCCCGTCAACTGAAAATGACATCATCATTGCTCAGGTGACGACCAATCAAGTCTCGGCTGGGGAACGTCACATGACTACGCCCGATCAAAAGAAATTCGGCGGAAATTTTTGAATTGTTCAACCTGCTGCCGCTGTACACGAACTATTTTACGAACCATACGGCGCACGAAATTATTAGCCGCGGTTTCGATTATAGGGTCGATTTTCTGATCTTAACCCATAAGTAGGGCGCGCCGTATTGAAAGGTCGGAAATAAAACGCTACATACGTAATGTTCTCTGATTAGTTTCTCGCTGCTAGCATACGTACTCGTACGTAATATAACATACATAAGATACATATATAACATACATCGTTCTCTGACGTGTTTATCGCCGTCAGCGTACGTACGGTATATCTTAAGTCATGTTTTCCGATGTGTTTATCACCGTCAGCGTACGTTTGGTTTATCTTAAGTAATGTTTTCCGAGGTGTTTATCGCCGTCAGCGTGCGTACGGTATATCTTAAGTAATGTTTTCCGATGTGTTTATCGCAGTCTGCGTATATACGGTATATCTTAAGTCATGTTTTCCGATTGGTTTATCGCCGTCAGCGTACGTTCGGTTTATCTTAAGTCATGTTTTCCGATGTTGTTTATCGCCGTCAGCGTACGTACGGTATATCTTAAGTCATGTTTTCCGATTGGTTTATCGTCGTCATCGTACGTACGGTATATCTTAAGTCATGTTTTCCGATTAATTTATCGCCGTCAGCGTACGTTATTATTGCTAGTCTATATATTGTACGTGTTACGTAAAGTTCGCCGATTGGCATATTGCTGTCTGCTTACGCATCGTACGTATAATAATCTTTTCTCATTCCTTCATCGCCGCAAGCGTATGTTTTGTACGAATAGATTTTGTACGTACTACTGCGCATGTACCTCCCCTTACGTGCCACTGGGAAACGGTCCGAAAATTTGCACGGAAACCTTTTTTTTTTTGCGTCACTTTATAGAGCGCACTGTCGATTTTTGAGGATGTTAAATATTTTTGTTTGCGACTTATGGTACGGAAAACGCAGTCGTCTTTTCGGTGCCTCGAGGCGGCGGGGGTAGCTAATGAAGAAAAACGAGCATAACGCAAACACAAACAAACTGTCGAAGTTCACGACGCCTCGATCAGTCAAGCCCACCAAACGTAGCGGGGATGCTGGCGTCCTCAATCACTTTGAACAGAAAAGGGTGGGCGGGAAGTCGGGCGGCATCTTAAAGAGACTCATCAGCCTTTCAATCAGGACGGAAATCACCGCTTAGGAGCCGGCTGAAGTTTTAATGGCGCATTAGCGTCTACACCTGGCCTCCAAAAGGCGGCAGGTAACGCTAGTCGGGCGCTATTTACGAGCGCGCGCGCAAATGGGACGGCGGGATAAGTGAGCGTTTAATTTATGCGCTCGTAAAAGCTTCGGGAAAGCCGCTCGCCGTTTGCCGTCCTCCGGCGAGGTGAATCCGCAACGTTAGCTCGAGCGGCGCCGCAAACATCCGCTTATCGCCGCTTTTAGCGGGCCCAACGCGGATTGTCACAGAATTACACGCGGTGTTTACTGAGGCTGCATCTCATTGATAAGGACGAGGTTGGAAGCGCTGCGTAGTTACGTAAAAAGAAGAAAAAAAAAGCCCGGAAAGGAGTTTGGCACCGGCCAAAACCGCAATCGCCAATCTACCGCATCCAACTTAGACAACTTAGTCGTTAAATAATGCAAACTTGTTTACTAAAAGGCTAAGATTTTGTCAGAGTTTTTTTTCCGTTTTCGTCTCACAATTAGGCTATTTTACCTTTGTAAATTTCGGGTGGAAACTTTTCCGACATTTGTCTCCCGAGGCTTCCTGGCGAAATAGAAGTCGTCATACCGTCGCTCCGAGATTGCCGTGGGTTTCAAACGCGGGATGACATTTCTGTGTCAGATCCCGTCATCCTTTTCAGCGGCGAAAACAATCAACGGCCGGCGCTACGGCGCCGCTCCCCAAAGCCATTCCCGCCTTTGTTTTTCCTCTTAGCGCCGTCACACTTTCTCATCCGTGATTTTCCCGCACCGTTTTCCTACCTTTCTTTTTTTTTTTTTTACCAAGCAGACAGCAGCCGTCACTTTTAAAAGACTACTTTCCCTTCGAGAAGGGTTTAGGATTACAAGGTTTGTAGGAGTAGCTCTCTCTCTCGCTCGCTCGTATAACACCGCCCGCTGCGCGCACGGTGACAAACGTACGAAACGTACGTTTCACCGAGCCGGCGGGGAGAAGGGAACGGTCACAGCGGACCCGTCTTTCCTCTCCCGGGATAGCCGGCGCAATTTTCGACCACGTGTCTGGAAATGGATTTTCCTGTATGGGTAAGGGGGGAAGGATAGCGACGGCTGCTAAATGATGCTACCGAAGCAATCGACCGTGACGAATTTGCCGCCCGAAGAGGAAGTCGCAGATGCCGGGGGGGGGGAGCGCGCTCTGCGAATTTGTCAGCCATGACAGTCGGGTCACATTTCTGCAAGGATTTGACAAACGGCGAATGAAGTCACTCGTGGAGGTTTTACTTGACCATCTTTTTGGCGACGTGAAATTACTTTGCAGATTCTACACATAACGTGAAGTTAAATAGTAGTGCGTGGAATAATTGTACAAATATACATTTGCATTAATGACTGTAACTCCTTGCAATGAAGAAATGCTTTGCATATAATAAATATGACTGCTTGCTTTGCCGTGGGAATAGATGCGCCGCTTGCAATGAAACATGTCATAATCATACAAGTACGTAGAAAGACACGCGTACAGGGTTCCAGCCATGTTGTTTTTAGGGTGGAAACCTCTATGTAAATTAGGGACTTTGACAATCAAATAAAGGGGGGCTGCTTCAGAACGCGGCAGAATTGACCTTGTACGGTCCTTCTCCGTTCTCCTCATGCACGAGAAAGAGAAAATGCCTTCTCTCCATATTTGTGTATAGTTTCTCACAAATGTCCAACAGGTGAACCTGACAGTCTCAAAAAAACAAAACGTATTGCAATATGTTGGGCAAAATGGGACCCGACTTTTTGTTATCGTTGTGTGCGCGATCAAAGGACGTTATGGGGGGGACACGAAAGATTTTCTCTTTCCGACGTTTTTTTTTTTTCAAATATCATTGAGAAACATTGCTCTAAAATATTATAAGTAGTATGTACACTTACACATGTTGGGATTCGTTCCAAAAATGGCTTCATTCAGAGATATGGAAATCTGTAAAAATTGAATAACTTCTTATTTTCTTCAAACTTTTTTCCCTTGTGTACACTGCATTCAAAATCCTTTGTAGATTATTGTCACATGAAGCAAAAGCCGTCACATCTATCGCTAGTCTACACGACTTCTTCGCCGGCTCTTCCGCTCCACCTCTGCCCCTCCCTTCCTTCTCTCTCTCCACTCAGTCACTCTCATTTTTTTTTTCTTGCTTTAGTGCTAAAAAAAAACAGAAAAAAAACACACACACAGCTGTATGGTGCAATATGCTAAAATGACGCACTCTGCAGGAGTAAAAGGCGCGAGGTGAGATGAATGACTCCCCTCAAGTTCCATCTTTCACTGCGAAGAGCCGTTCAAAAGAGTCGCTTTGGCGATTCCTTTCAAGTGGAAAACCTTGTTAAATCCTATTAGAATCACTTGAAATGAAAATATAGCCCTCGCATTGAACGATAACGCTAACTCGCCTTCCTTAATGTGAAAAAAAAAACGTTACTTCTAACAAGACCTTTTCAGAGGCGTGACGTTCATTGTGGCTCGCGGTCATCCCGCTCGTCCTACGCTGTCACTTCCATTTTTCCACACTGTCACAATCCTTGTTGGACATCCCCAAGTCATTGCGTCCGTCCTATTATCCTCGCGCTAGCTAATTAGCCGCCGGAAACCTTCACGTTTCTCGGAGACGTTTCCATCGCGCCCGATTGGTATTTTAATCTCGTCTGAGTAGCGAGCCCTCTTCCCGCCTTCTGCCAAACGCCGGAGCGGCAAAAGCTGGCGGACGTCCCGTTGCCACAGCCGCCCCCTCAAGGCTGGAGAGCGAGCGAGCGATGCAGACCCAGACCTGAGCAGACGTGTCTCCAGCCGCATCGACACGCATGACATGCCAAGGACCGTTTGAATTCCACCGACACTTGCCTATGACCTTGAGAAAACACCTGACAGGAGGTCCCTGGAAAGCTCATTTGCCCGGCCCACAAACAACCGGTCAAGTAGTAGCAAGATACCATTTGCGTACTGTATTTAAGTCATACCCAAAGGTATGTATATTCTTTTTTTTTTTTAGTGCTGGGTGATAATATCGATATATTTTGCAATAGGAAGAGTCGCAATGCGACGTTCGGTTTCCAATATATCGCGTATCGGTTTTGAGAACGTTTGTAATGTTTCATTTTTTTAAATCAATTTCCTTTTGTATCATGATTTTATGAATTGCGAAAGGATGAATGCGAAAATCGGGGGGAAGGCACAATAAAATGTGGTTTTCCATATGTCCAAAATTGACAATATTTTCAATTCTGAATGGCAGTAAATGAGCCCGACATGGGCTAAATTTGACATCTGCGGGGCGTACCTCTCCACCTCCCGTTTGCAAGCATTTAGAATGGATGGCGGCGTGGAATATTGAAATTCATCATATTTTGACAATCCATGCAATATTTTGGCCTCCTGGTGTTTTTTTGTATGATTTTCCTTTGATATCACAGAACAGAAAAATAAAAAACCGCCGAGTTGGGTCAAAATTTCTCAGGGGTAAATCTAAAAAAAAAAAAGCAGGTAATCCGTCTCACGAATTTGCGAGTGAGCATCTTGTGCCTGCTAACAAGCTCGCCGGTTGAACATTTTCCACTCTAAAAAAGCCAAAACCTGAAACCTGATTGCGTTAGCTGTCACGGCAGACAATGACTCGGAAGGGAAGAAAAAAAAAAAGCCAATAGAAGAGAATAATATCACCGCATCTCCCGTCGCTGCTCTTTCCCGCGGAGCGAAACTCGCCGTCATATGTCGGAACAGCGCGGTAGGTGACGGCGCGCGCTTGAGCGTTCTTCCGCGGGGAGCTCGACGTTCGATACCCCCGCGCGTGTAATAATAACGCTGCCGTTGTCAGTCGGCCCAAACAATCCCGTTTTTCCTTTGACAATATTGATTTTCTCACCGTCCGCGGCGTCCTCGGGGCCTCGCCGCCGTTCGTCGCTGCCAGCTCGGCGGGATGAGGGAGACGGATAACCTTTGGCTAGCTCGGGAGGTCGACGCCAGGACGACTCGGCGGGGAACTCTCCGGGAGTGAAAAATGAGGCGTTTGCGGCAAAACGAGACGGGGATTGGGCATTCCGCCATCCCGTTTGCGCTAACGCGCCAACCTGCAATTTCATAGCGACCTAACTGAATTTTCAAAGTGTTTGGACAGGTTTTCCTGTTTTTTTAAGACGTTGAGCAAAAATATCACATATTGGCATCACGGTAAGAAACTTACAGCTCTATTTTTTTCCACTGAGCACCATCTATTTTTAAATAAAATATTGACTATTTGGTACAATGCAGTACCATTTAGTGCAAATCAACGAATGAATAAATAAATATATTAACATTCTTCATGTTAGCTGTTCTTCGCGAATCACAGTGCCCCCAAACTAGCGAGCTATTTTTAAGACCTTATCCTAAATTGCTTGCCAAAAGGGCAAAAAAAAAAGAAAAAAAAAAGATTGCTAATATTTTCAAAGAAATAGCGAGTCGAGTCAACTTTGCAAGCGGTAGTGATACCGTATCACTAGTCCTATTAGTCGAACTGCCCTGCGTTTCCAGGGATGTCCTTTGCGAGGTTCACGAGCCGGGAAATAATGCTTTTCGAAATTATATATTCTCGAAATCCAAATGTTATCGCTTGTAACACTTGGAAGCAATACCATTTGCAAAGTGTTCTTAGCCAATCACATTACCCCTACACTGATAAGTTATTTTGATCACAAAGAAATCCTCCATGCATGTCAAGAAGGTTAAAAAAAAAAAAAAAAACACCCCAAAAAATAATCGCTACTATTTTTAAAGAGGTGGCTTGTGAAGTCAACTTTACAAGCACTAGTGATACCGTATCGCTGGTCCTAATATTGTCGAGCTGCACCGCGTTCAACAGATGTCTGCTGTGAGGTGCGCCGGACTGAAAAGATTCTCGAAAAATGATATTTTTTCAAAGTTAAATGCAAAATGCAAAACTGCCTGGGACCCTCTACGTCACAGGTGTGGAACTCCAGTCCTCGAGGGCCGGTATCCTACATGTTTTCAAATCTTTTCCCTCAAAAACACCTGATTCAAATGATTTTAAAGCTCTTGCAGAGCCTGCTAATGAGCTGATCATTTGAATCAGGTGTGTTGGGGAAAGAAACCCGAAAAACTTGCAGGATGCCGGCCCTCGAGGACTGGAGTTCCACACCTATGCTCTACGTCCTGATCAGCACCACTTCCATTTTGCGCATCTCTCGTCTCCAAAAAAAGAAAAAAAAAAAAAAAGAAGCAATAGCTGACAGGCGTTTAAAAATCAGATCTTGCCATTTGCAGTCACTGGGAAGACATGCTGCGTAATTCGGACTTATAAAACAACAACAACAAAAATCCACTTTGCAGCATCACCTCACTTTTATCTCCACTTTTTGAACATTTTACTTGTATTCAAAGAAAAAAAAAAACGCATTAGCATGATTATAGCCGACCATTATACCAAATTATGTTTCTACCCGTCTGCAATTTGCCTTGCATATTGAATATGGAAAATTGCACCGTTCCACGACCGTAAGGCATGGGGTCCATTTTGCAAAACTATTTTTGGCCATCAGGTTTAAGAGTGGGTCGACATGCTGTAATTATGTGGAAGGAAAGCATAAAATGGACAATATGAGCGCTACCAAGACAACCAGAGCCTGCGAGCTATGACGCCATGCGAGCGAGACGCTTGACCGGACCGGCCAATCGCGGCGCGGAACAGCAAAAAAGGTCCGGCAAAAGCTCCTCGCTCCGTTTCGCCGGATTTCATGATCGGCGGTCGTTCTTTGCAGAGGATAAAGACTATACGCCTGTGAATGGTTTTCTATTATCCGTCTACATGTGTTGCGCATCGTTTGTGTTCATTTAGATTTCCTAAAGGGTGACAGAACTGTCACATAAATGCCAATTATTGCCCATTTAGTTTCCACTTCATATTAGCATTAAGCTAGCAGAGACGACGAACGGCTTGAGCAGATATACAATCCTATAAATAACTCGGTTATTGCGGTGCATTACTCATATTATTTTCTGTTTACTTTGAGGTAACGAGGATACCCGACATCCTGTGTGTGCGGTTGTCATTATAAGTCAAAGAGCAAACACTGAAGAACAATCAAAAACTGGGAAGAAAACTAAACCAAAGCCCGAGAGAAATCATTGGTTCATCACGTCGCATATCGGTGCCAGGCAGCGAAAATGTTTTCACAAATTGTGTCATCAACTCTTTGCTAACAGATGCTACACACCCCTTCTAAAAAAAAAAAAAAAAAAAGAAAAAAGATACGTGTAGCCCTTTTTTTCCCCCCGCAAGGACGGAAAACTTGCGGCGCTAAATTGCAGGCACGCGAAAGGAAATCTCATTCATTAAGGGAAAATTGCCTTTTTAGCTCTCAAAGTCTTCGAAATCAAGAAAATCAAGCAAGAGGCGCATCCATTTTATACAGTGCATGCTGTGCAGTTTGCAGGGACAATCTGGTCCTAAATTTAAGTTGTATACGGATTCATAATCGGCTAAAAGCTGGTGTAGCAATCATCTTTCCCATACTTTTGAACTCAACATATAATGAGGTGAAAACTCAAACAACGACCAAACGCGACGGGGGCTTTAGGAACAAAGGGCTTGATAAATACACAATATATACCAGAGAAATCATTTATTCAATTATAGTATAATCATTTTATAATTTATATCATTTATAAAAAAAAAAAAAATATATATATATATATATATATATATATATATATATATATATATATATATATATATATATATATATATATATATATATATATATATATATATATATATTAATAATTATTTACTGTATTTTAGTTTATTATTAATATTTATTTTTATTATTCGTTAGTATTAAGCCTTGAAGCCTTGTTTATATATTGCTTGTTTGACCAAAAACAGTGATAATCATGATTATTATTTTGGCCATAATGTGCAGCCCTAATATATATATATATATATATATATATATATATATATATATATATATATATATATATATATATATTTTTTTTTTTTTTTTGAATTTTAAACACACTGGTTTAGTATATTTTATTTGTTTAGTTCATATGAAATATATACAATTTCATATATAAATGTTGAATATAATCAATACTAATAATTAATAGACGGTATGGACATGTGACTGAATCAAACGCACGGCTTTTGATACATCAAAGATTTACTTTTGCCCACCCAGCTGGAGGGTCCGTTTTTATGCTGACTTTTTTCTGAGCACGTGTCATATTTTATCCTGCCGATTTCCTGTTAGTCGGCACGGTTGACAAGAACCTCCTTTGTGCCCCCTTTATGAAAATGTCTGAAACGTGCACACGTCCCACAGCTTGTACCCTGCCAAAAGATTCAAAGTTCCTGTCGCAAAATGAGCATTATCACTCACAGGCTTTCTTTGTTTTTCATGCTTTGATGTTTAATGATTCAACTTTTAAACTCTCCCCTCTAAATTGTCCTAAAAGCTCCTTAATCCGGCGGAGATGAAAGCTGCTCCTTTAGAGCGCTAAAACGTTTTTTTTTTTGTTTTTTTTTTTTGGACACTAAGTGAGCGCTGTTAGGAAGGAAAAAAACGGCAGAGAAAAAAGGAGGGTAATCGCAGCAAATGACTCTAATGCAGTCTGCGAATAAAAGTAATGAGACATAAATTAGCATAAAAGCCACAATTAAAATGTTTGGAAAGATTTGTCAGTACACATAATGAGCCTTAACGCAGATGGATGTACCTCCATCTAATGTGTGTGTGTGTGTGTGTGTGTGTGTGTGTGTGTGTGTGTGTCTTTCGATAATCCCAGCTGCTGTCTACTCCAAAACAGAAAAAAATGATAGCAAAGGTTGGGGAGACGAACGAAGGGAAGGACTGAAGAAAATCGAGGGTCAATGTGCTGTCACTCAAAAATGATGTAGCCAATGAGGATGGCGTTCCATGCAAAGCCCGCCCCCTGTGAGCTTTGCGCCCAACGTCAAAATGAAAACGTCAAGCGGGAAGTCAAACAAAGAAGGCAACAGAATATCGCGTGCTACCTTCGTAAACATGAAAGATTGACTTCCATTCCTTACTTTGAACTGCACGTAGGTTATATCTGTGTTACACTGTGGAAACACTGCCACCCAATGGTCACAGTTATCACTACAGTGCTCAATTGACTCATACGGAGGACCCCCGCCATACGAAATTACTCAAATTTTTACATCGAAGGCATTTCACATCAAAAAGACTGAAAGAGGACATTAGGGAGCTGAAATCTCACCCAGATGGTGACGACGTGTCAAAGTTCAACGTGGCACAATCGCTTAGGTATCACACAAGCAGGAGAGCGCCATCCCTGCGCTAAAATACTGCCAGAATGATGTGGAAAAAAAATGAGCAAAAAATGGTCAAAATATTGCAAGTGTACGCTAAGCATTTTTATTTTATTTCCCATGTCTACGATTGTCATTTTTCGCCTTCTCTGCTCTTATTTGCATGCGTCGCAGGATATCACGCCGGCGACAAGAATCTCATTTTTGCTCCGCAGTCGGCGGATTTGCGCAAAAATGTTCGTTTCGAGGAAACGGGCAGCGAACGGCGCGCTGCTTGAAATAAACAATGTTACACGATTGATTTTTAAAAGGGTGTCTGATATGACGATTTTGTCGGCGTTAACCGGGTCCCGTCGCGTCGCAAGTCTTTTGTGTATCCACAAAGCGGCCTCGCCAGCCTCGCCGGCGGCCAAGCGCGTCGCTTTTGTCCAGCTTCTCTTTCACTATTTCATTTGCTCTTTGCCAGGATGCAGCCGGACGAATCGAATTACGCTGCAAAAAAAAAAAAAACAGCCGTGCCCGCCAGGTCGGAAGAATCTCATCAAATAAATAACTTAGGGGGAAAAAAAAAGGCTACGAAAGGAAGCATGGTGTAAAGAGGCAGTGATACCTTTTACACAAACAAATAAATGGAATTTCTTGTACGCGCGTATCTGTCGTTTTGCACTGGGGAGATGAAGAAGATAAATTTGCCCGCGCTGTAAAAAGCTTCAGCTGAACAAATACGACTGAAAGTCACCACATGCGATTTATTTTGCTGAAAAGTTTCATTATGATGTATATCTCCCAAAAAAAAAAAACATTGTTAACGCTTAAACTACGGCGCATAAGCAAACTTTACCGGAGCCGACAAAACAAACGGAAAAAGTCGATTGGATGAAAGCGACACACTTTGTGAAGGAAATTTGAAGGAACCTCTGAAGTTGGTGGTGAATGGATGGTTGGGGACTAGCGGCGGATGCCGTTTTGCGCTAACGTTCTTATTTTGGACCTAGAAAGTTCTCCATGCTAAAAATGGCTCACTTTGCCGCGCGGGGATGATTTCCGGGCCAATTTGGGTTCTCCTCCGGCTGTTGTGCGGCGCCATTGATTATTTGTCCCATCTTCAGACCTTCGCGGGCAACGCGGGCCTCGGGAGAGAGCGCGCGCCCGCCGCTTGCTGACAAATATGTTGTCGCTTGCGTGCGCCAGGCGCCGACGCAAAACAACACAGCCTCCGTCTTCACGTTTCGTATTCTGATCTCGACAGCCGCGCTTCGTCGGAACGCAGTGGAGCTCCCTGGAAGTCCTTTTTGCTGCACGTCAACGTAATGTTTTTGTTAGGTTTTTTTTGTTTTGTTTTTTTTGCTGTTGAATGTCTCTGTTGTGTCTCTTCATTTTGTTTGGCAAAATATGTCCGGATTTCAAAACGTATCCACGGGTACGAAATGTTGTATTCACTTTTAAATTGAAATGGGATCTTCAATAGATGTTTGCTCACATATTAGTCTTCATCTATCAAATAGGATTTGTGAATAGACTTTGAGGAGTCAGTTAGTTATGAATTGCTAACAGAATACTCAAAATTGCTAGCGGAGTATCAGGCGTAGCTATCGGATCACCAGGAGAGGCTAGCAAGATTTTCTAGCAGACCGCCAGAGTTTGTTAGCACTCTACGAACTCGGAGAAGTTGCTAGCAGACTATTATGAATTGCTAGCAGACTACTCCAAATTGCTAGCGGAGTATCAGGCGTAGGTATCGGAAAACCAGGAGAGGCTAGCAAGATTTTCTAGCAGACCGCCAGAGGTTGTTAGCACGCTATGAACTCGGAGAAGTTGCTAGCAGACTATTATGAATTGCTAGCAGAATACTCAAAATTGCTAGCGGAGTATCAGGCATAGCTATCGGATCACCAGGAGAGGCTAGCGAGATTTTCTAGCAGACCGCCAGAGTTTGTTAGCACTCTACGAACTCGGAGAAGTTGCTAGCAGACTATTATGAATTGCTAGCAGACTACTCCAAATTGCTAGCGGAGTATCAGGCGTAGGTATCGGAAAACCAGGAGAGGCTAGCAAGATTTTCTAGCAGACCGCCAGAGGTTGTTAGCACGCTATGAACTCGGAGAAGTTGCTAGCAGACTATTATGAATTGCTAGCAGAATACTCAAAATTGCTAGCGGAGTATCAGGCATAGCTATTGGATCACCAGGAGAGGCTAGCAAGATTTTCTAGCAGATCGCCAGAGGTTGTTAGCACTCTATGAACTCGGAGAAGTTGCTAGCAGACTATTATGAATTGCTAGCAGACTACTCAAAATTGCTAGCGGAGTATCAGCCGTAGGTATTGGAAAACCAGGAGAGGCTATCAAGATTTGCTAGCAGACCGCCAGAGGTTGTTAGCACTCTATGAACTATGCGAAGTTGCTAGCAGACTTCCAGGACTGGCTAGCGGAACACTAAATGATACTAGCGGATAATTGGGAGAGACTAGTAGATCCCTGTCTGTTTCTCAAGGCATAACAGAGGTTTCTCGCATATTAATCTCGGTCTTTACCATTTGTCAACTAGGATTTACGAGGAACCGTTAGCCGATCATTATGACTTGCTAGCAGACTACTCGAAACAGCTAGAGGAATATCAAGTGTAGCTACCGGCCCAGCGGGAGAGGCTCGTGGATCAGCATGATTTTCGAGCGGACCACCTGATGTTTTTGCCACTCTAAGAACTCTGACACGTTTCTAGCAGACCTCAAGGCCTTGCTAGCGGAACACTAGCGGACACTTGGGACTTTTTCGCACATTAGCCTGTACGTTTTCATAACAGGGAGTTACTAGTAGACAATCAGAAATTGCTAGCAGAACTCTAAGAGTTCCTAGTTGACCACCAGGAATGTAGCAAACCGCAATTTGAGAAAGTGTGCAAAAAAAAAAAAAAACTGCTATGACCGGGCTTCAGTCATTTTCTATGATGTGATAAGCATAGAAATGAAGCTAACCGAATTGTTAAAACATTTTTTTGAAAAAAGCGGCGTGAAAAACGGGATGTGGAAAGTACGCTCGGCAGTCGGGAGATGAAATTGCGGCGAGGGTGAAAGTAGGTTAAAGGGATTATTTGACAGCGAGTGAAAAAGTCTTGCCCTCCGAAATTGATCGTCACCGCGAGCTGTGCTTGGATGCTCTTTTTTTAGTCGGTCTGATTATCTGACCTTTTTTTTTTTTTGGTTTCCTGCACTTTAAAAAGCGCTGCAGTTCCTCTGAGATCCAACTGCTTCTTTTGGAATTTGCAGTCTGCTTCTTCACCATAAATTTGAAGGCGTTTCTCTCTCGAATATCAGAGAAAAAAAAAACATCAACAAACCACAACAAAACTGCGGGTTCTGGAATGGCAAAATTGACAAAGCGTTTTTGTTCGCCAGTGTAAAGAAAATATTGTGTTTCAGGTAGTCAGAACCTCCAGAATTTTGATTATTCATTTTATTTTACTTAAGAGGTTATATCAACTTGCGCTCACACAAATGCACAGCCTTTTTTTTTTTTTTTTTTTGTAAGATCTAAAAATAGAGCCAATCCCGGTGTGCAAATGTGGGTCACGGAATCGCTAAAGCAGATTGGCGTGTCCCACGGTGACGATATTACATCTTCATCTTAAGCTTCTTCTCCCAGGCAAGGCACCTTCAGGAGATTTAGAAAAGGGTAGAAAAAAAAAAAAAGAAAAAATATATATATATGAGTGCCTTTCCTGGAAGCTTGATTGCATTTTTGGAGAGCCGCCTGCGACCTATTTGACCTTGAGAGGCCCTCCAAGCGAGGTGTTGAATTTTGGGCTCAGTGAGGACGTACGGCTTTATGAATGTTTTGGATTATTTCAAACACTCTGGTCAAATATTACCACAAATTCTGTGAAAATTTTCACCAACGGAAACCATTAAAAATGATCAAATGACTCTCAACCATTTGATCGTAAGCTTTTCCAAACCGATCAGTCGTTGCTGAAAAACTAAGATGATGTTCGTCCATAATTTTCCATAATTCTCAACGTAACGTAATGTCACAAGGGTTAAATAAAACATCTCGTCCGCAGTCGTTGGGTGGGAACGCAAACTTGAGGTCCGCTCGCAAGAACCGAGTGAAAGCGTGAATCTATATATATATATATATATATATATATTAGAAATATGCGGTTATATGTGACACCTGTGCGTTCTTCCCTAATCTCAAGCAAAATCCAATCAAATCTATAATTTAAAAGCAAAAGTCGACTCTCGAAAAAAGTTCCGGTCCACGCGAGTCCAGGAGTTCCCTACAAAAACGGCGAAATCCGGGATTTGGTCCTCACCCTGTGGCAAAAACCGAGGGCGCGCACACACACGGAAGAAAAAAAAAAAAAGATACCCTTTTTGTTTTTAATCTAACAGCGACAGCAATACTTTGGCGTATTCTCTCGAGGACGGCGCCGCGTCAGTGTCAGAAGTGGGATCTCACCTCATTACCTCTCTAATTAAAGCTGATGCGCTTGAGTTTTTCGACGAGCTCGCGAACAGCCCGCAGCCGCCGAAGAACGAGACGGCGGCAAAAAAAAAAAAGTGTCAAAAGAACCAAGCGCTTCGCTCGGATGTTTTTGACGTCTAAAGACGCGGTGACAAACAGACAATATGGCCAATTAGCATCGGCGGAACTCCGATCTCTCCCGCGCGTTTTTTTGGTTTTTTGTCTTTGCCCTCTGTTTGACGCGGAACAATGAAGGAAAAAAAAACAGGCTTAGGTTGACACCAAAAAAGACGTCATATGACTGAGCTGGATCGTAGAGAAACGCTGTTGATTCGGGGGATTTGGTTGGACAAATTCACCGACTCGTTTGTTGATTCAAATTGATCGTCTCTTTGCATGAACCGCGTTTTGATGCACAGATGTGCATTTTTATATGCACCTTTTTCTTACTTACAATAATTACCTAAAAAGGACGAACTCGAGGACAAACGTCAGTTGTCTGACTGCGTGTTAGCCGAGGTTGTTACGGCATTATTTTCAATAAAAGAAGCGGGCGGCGCGAACCAACATCCGAGTCCATTCTTGTTCACCCTACAGGGATATTACCAAAACAAAAAAAAGATCATGTCAAAGTTAAGATGTCTCCGTCCGATTCAATTAAGAGCGCTCCGGTTCGAGAACACAAAACTGTATTCCGTTTGACCCGTTTATCAATTGTGGTCTTTTGGCATATACGGTAAGTATTCTCGAGTCAGGAATCGTATTTACTTTCCTTATAACAGAATTTCCTTACGGGAACCGACGGTACTAGTCGGTACAAGTATCTTAACAAAATAAAGTACGTGTGTAAAAACACAAGCAATAAAATGCAAAAATATCCTGTTCATTCAAGAAAAACTGCAGAACGTGTACGGTATATGAACACAATCCCGCTTCATTTCTTGCTCGATGAAAACGTTTGCCTGCGTATCATACAGTTGAGTTGCTAATCGAGAAGGTCAATTGCCAGAATGACACCGAGCGAGAACGGATTCCTCGTAGATTTCAGTCCTTCCGACCCCGAGCGTCCCCTGAATGTTTTTCACTTTGTATCCCGCTTCTTTCGATCGGATGCATTTCGCGGTCGTTTACGTTCTTTTTCCTATGGCCGCCGCGATCTACAGGACGTAAATCAACAACGTTCGAATCTTTCGTCATTACAGCCAAACTCGTAACGATAACGAGTCACACGTCGCCGTTTTGGATCCGATGATAGAAAAATGAAAATGGAGGAGCGGGCACGGTTCTTCCTTTGTATCAAATTACGTCCCGTTTCCGAATTACGTCCGACTTCGGGATATCGGAAGTTCCGTCGCGGCAAGGGATGGATCGTTAATTGAACGCGGTCATTTCCGGGTTTGCAAATTCTGTTTGGCAGAGGTCCGTCGTCGGGAATACTTAGCGAACGCAATCAATCGTAAAATTGCCGGTGTGCAACTTCGGTTATTTATGGCAAAAAGAAATCAGGCAAGGAAAAGTAAAAACAACTGCCCCCGCTGCATTCAATGTTACACAACGTGGGAAATCGGACACACGCTTGACTTAACCTACAACAAATATATAACTTACGGATAGAAACGCGAGAAAATACGAAGAATTTACGAAGATGGGATTTATCCCGTTTTGCTAGGGCTTTTACGATGAATGCTGAAATCAATCTTGGACCGGTGGACGTTTTCGTCATTGCCAATCAGCTGCTCTCCCTCTTGAAATTCTTTTGCATCATTTTTTTCCTCTCTTCAGAGAAAAAATAACGCCGGGAGCTTCTTTGACCTTCATCCAGCACATTCCATACGGCACCTCGCTGGGAAAATATGCGTAGCGTGTGCCAGACACAATAAATACTTGTCTTTTGGACTGGCTTAAGCTAAGCTAAAAAAGGAGAAATGCGGACTTTTCCCAAACGGTGGAGCAAAAAACTGAAATAGTCATCAAAAGTCAAAGATATAAATGAACAGGAAACACCAGCATCGATAACATGCAGATAAGTTATCTAGAAATAGGCTCAATTAAATCAAAACATACGTTTACAAGCTTGTAATCTTATTATCCATACGGAGCTGTTAAGTTTTTGTCACATTTGAGCCGTGCAAAAAGCTCGGATCTGTCCAATGCGTAAATGCCGGGCGTATCGTTTTGATTTTTTTCCGTTTGGCCTCGGTGGAGGTCTTCTGCTATTCGTTCAAAAACGACGGAGCGGGGAAATTAGAAAAAGCTTAGCGGGTGACACCGGATTGAGCGAACGGCAGAAAGTCGGTCGGACATGTCAAGTGTAACGGAAAGCGGGGAAAAGTCTCAAGGAGACGTCATTGATTTGGGGTTGAAGGCGCAAATTTAAACCTTGTGCAGTATTTTCACCATGTTTGGCTCATTTTCTTCCGCATCTCTTGTCGTATTTTAGCCGAGGGACGGTACTCTCCAGGAAGCGTGATGAATAAGTGGTCGAGCTATTTTGAAATTTGCCACATTGTCGTCATCTGGGTGAAATTTCAGCTCCCTGGAGGCTTCTTTCAATGCTTCCCTTTGATTTTTGGGCAAAACACCGCACAACAGTTGATTAGGGCCATTTTTGGGTCATTTTCTTCCGCATCTCTTGTAGTATTTTAGCCAAGGAAGCGTGATGAATAAGTGGTCGTGCTATTTTGAAATTTGCCACGTTGTCGTCATCTGGGTGAAATTTCAGCTCCCTGGTGGCTTCTTTCAATGCTTCCCTTTGATGATTGGACAAAACACCGCACAACAGTTGATTTGCGCCATTTTTGGGTCATTTTCTCAATATTCTCGCAGTATTCGAGAGAAGGAGGTGACTTAGGGAGACAAAAGTGTCATCGAGAAATTTGGTCCACTAGAGCTCGAAAAGGTCCGGAGGACTGACGTGCAGAACTTAGAAGGAATTCTACGGAGTAAGATCGCTGTCAAAAAGACGTACGCGTGTTTACCGTTTCGTATGAGTGCGACTAAATTGTGTTGGGTTGACAAACTGAAAAGTTCTTTTGACTTGGCCTTCACCGCCAAGAATTTCCATGACTCGTTTCGCCAATCGGCGCACAATTTGGCGGGCATGTCAATCGTACAAGGAGGTCCCGAGGACCCACGCGCGGTATTGAACAGGAAGTCGGCCATTTTGGTTGGAAGAACAAAATCCATTGTTTCGCGTATTCGTAGCACGCCGTCAAGGTTTCTATGCGTCTCCGATTCATCTATTCCAAAGGGCGAATGTTAAGCAGTTGGGGAACTTTTGACTTCCACCTGAGGCAATTTTCCAGAGGTCTCGCATTGGACGTTTTCATTCTTTTGTCAGTCACTTTGATTGACAGCCGACATAATGCGGCGTGCGAGGAGATATTGACTTTTACCGTGCACCGCCACACAGCGCATTAGCTTTGGTATTAAGTCTTACCCTATATCATCCTTCCAGGCCAATAAAAACAAAGACTTGCTTCATGTCCTTTTACCCTTGAAAGATTTATGAAATATTAATCGGCCGGATTATCGTTCACACTTTATAACGAGCGTGACCTTCCTAGAATACCGGTTTGGGTACCACTGTGATAAAACCGAAATACGGTCGGTATAGTTAATCAGCGATATTTCATGTATTTTCCGTACCACAAGGCGCAAAGGAAAGCCAATCCATTTGTTCAGTGGCATCAGTTCTATCCATACATATGTAGAGTCAATTTATTAACACCCAGAAAAAAAGAAAAATGCTATGGTCTGTCTAGGTTAACTGCTCTCTATCGCCACCCGGCGTGAGGTCAAGTCAGCAAAGAATTTTCTGTTTGCTGACATAGTTTTAGCGCCGCTCAACGAAATGTTGCAAAAATCGCAGGAAAATCAGGCATAAATCCAATGAAAATGCCTCTCAAAAATGGTCTTTATAAAAGTTTTATATGGTCCAAAATTTGGACAATGATGATTTTTGTACACAAAATCTTGCACGTCCAGCTGCAATAAGAAATGTCAGAAATTGGAAATTTGACGTTTTACAGTAATCGTCTGGTGGAAATTTCAGCTCCCGAGTGTTTTTTTTTTTTTCCCCATCGATTCTTTTATGAATTTCCATCATTTAAGGAATTTCCATCATTTCGCCACAAGGGTTAAGAATACAATTGAAAGGGAGTCCCTTAAGCTGCGCTTTGCGAAGCGGCCGCGACGGCTTAAAATGTCAGCAAGAACATAAACCTTGATGAGAATACGGCACGCTGAAAAAAAAAGAAATAAACAAAATCATTTCACACTTTGCACTTTCTATCATTCGCCCGCAGTCGCGCTTGAATCTTCTCTCTGCGGAGACCACTTGTCTATTTCATGGGTAGTTTCACAGGAAAACTAAAAAGGCAAGCGCGGCATTCTTGGGCAAGGGGAGCTTGGATGGAAAATAAACACCTGCCTTAAAGAAGGTCTCGCCGGGGATGAAAATGACAATGGGAAAAAGCGAAGCCTCACCGCGGCTTTGGTCTCAAGAGTGCCACGTGCTCGTTTAAGACGTTTACTTAAAAACCACTTCAAGGACCCGTATCGTTTGAAATTTTCCACCACCAAAGGTGAAATTTTACCTTTGGCGAGATAGGCCTCGTCTAATTAAGATGTCGCCCAATCGCGCCAACTTTACTGACTGCCATTCAAAATTCGTCGCTTTTTGCGCCGTCCGCGTAGTCCGGCGGAGTCAAACAAATTTTTATTTTGGGCCACGTCGTAGCGATAGTTTCCGTCAGAGGGCCGGAATGACTGTGAATTCAAATACATTTGAAGTGTGTGGATCACAAATTGACCAAGATTTGACATCAGAAGCCGGCAAAAACTGTCCAAGAGATTTGGAGGATAAGAAAATGTTTGTTTTTCTCCCCGCGAATTTTTCAAAGTTAAAGACCGCTTGCAATTTTGCTATTTTAGTCAGAAACCCGAAGTCAAAGCAGCATTTCAAGGGCCACAAAAAGTGAGCCGAGCATTATTTATTCCATCAATCCCAAACCGCTGAGTCGGATGAAAGAGACGCAGGTTGCCCATGCCCGGTATAGGGATAACACTCAGCCTGATACATTTTTTTTGGATTGATATTCAAACCCTAACCCTTTTTTCAGCCTCCAAACAAACTCAGCTAACAAACGGCAGCCCGGAACGTCAATCATTGGTATGTTTTGAAGATGAGCGTCTATATTCGCAAGTCGGGTCGGCATATGGACCAGAAATCAGTTTTTAAAGAGATGAAAATAAGATAACGCCACCTACGGGAGCAAAGTGAAACCGCAACATTCGAAAGACATAAATGATTCGCTCGAGTGTCTTATGATTATGATCTTACCATTTTTACGATTTGTCCCGCCGAGATACCCCGGCCGATGAATTACGACGGCTCACCGAGCGACCCGTGAACTTTGGGGCCCACATCCCGCAGGTCATCGCCGCTCCGAGGTTACTTTTGATATTGTATATCATCGCGGCGGGCGTACGGCTACCGGCAACCTTCCGCGGTGACCTTCAGGACAAAGAGCTTGACATTTAACCGGGATGCTTTGTATTCCGCTGGCGGTCCGCTACGGCGTAATGTCTCCAACTTTGCGGGCTACTCTCCTCTGACTCCGCATGAATATCGCCGATAGAAATCTTCAGGCAAATATTTATGCGGGTATTCGGTTGAAAACTGTTGCTGTTTGATCACTGGATAAAATGGAGTCGATTTTTCTGGCCGTACCGTATTTTCCGCACCATAAGGCGCGTTGGATTATAAGGCGCACCTTTGACGAATGGCCGTTTTGAACGTATCCCAAAATGATCAAACTCCTGCACAATTTCTCCAATGTTTTGCTCTTTACGTGAAAGGCATTTCACATCAAAGGGAAAGCGCTGAAAAAAGACAGTAGGGAGCTGAAATTTCAAACAGACGGTGACGAAATGCCAAAATTAGCGCACGATGTGGAAGAACACATCCCAAAATGATCAAACTCCTGCACAACTTCTCCAATGTTTTGCTCTTTACGTGAAAGGCATTTCACATCAAAGGGAAAGCGCTGAAAAAAGACAGTAGGGAGCTGAAATTTCAACCAGACGGTGACGAAATGCCAAAATTATCGCACGATGTGGAAGAACACGTCCCAAAATGATCAAACTCCTGCACAACTTCTCCAATGTTTTGCTCTTTACGTGAAAGGCATTTCACATCAAAGGGAAAGCGCTGAAAAAAGACAGTAGGGAGCTGAAATTTCACCCAGATGTGTGCCGTCCCTCACGGGACGCAGAAGAAAATGAACCAAAAATGGTCACAATTGCGTGATACTTTGTGCATTCCTTTGATTCTTACATCAAAGGCATTTAACGTCATTGAAAAAGACAACAGGGTGCTGAAATTTCACCCAAATGGTGACTAAATTCCAAATTTCAATTAATTATCACACAAGTAGGAGTGTGCCATTCCGTGGCTAAGATACTGCATGTAAAACTTGTCCAAAAAATGGACACAATACCGCACAAGGGTTACAAGTACATTTTGGAAAATTTCAGAAATTCCCCAAAAACTAATGAAAGAAGACGAGCCCGGAACTTTTAAAGAAGTAATCGATTGAAAACCCGAGCATTGAATAAAACTGATGAAACGCCGAGAGTGAATCTCGGAGTTTGGTCCACGTCGGTGCCGGCCAAACGTGAGGGGAAAAAAGAAAACCAAAAGAAAGTTAGCATTCTATCTATTTTCTGGGTCATGGCGGGCGGTTACAGCAAGCTCTGAGCATGTTCAAGAGCGCTGAATGATTTATTAGTCAGTCCAGAGTCAAAAGAAGAAGCGAGCGAGCGAGAGAGAGAGAGAGGGAGAGAGAGAGAGAGAGAAAGGAGGGCAGCCAAAGATAAGAATGAATTGCGTTGCAATGCAATGACGAGAGAGCAGATGACGGACTTCAGGTGGTCTCTCCACACGCCAAGGGGGGGGCCAAGATAAGCTTCAATTTCACTTCACTTCACCGCGCGTTGCGTTCGCTGACCCATCAAGACACTGCTTTCCGTAGGGGTTTGAAGCGTTCGAGGAAGAACGGAAAATAAAAAGCAGAGGCGGGCCTGAAAATGCTGCTCCCTAACCAAAATGGCTGACTTTCTGTGATTTTTTTCTTCTCGAGTTGACTTTTTTTTTTTTTTTTTGGTGCGTCTACTTGAGGGGGACATTCCTACCTAATGTGTTGCTAACCGAAACTGACTTTAAACGCAGAAATTTCCTTTGACCATGTGGAGTTGGGTTGCTAGGGGTTTATGTTGTTTGCCCAAGTCCTTAGCTGACAAGCCCCGCCCACACCGAATGATGAGGTCACAAATTTTACGCTTGATACTATCTGTTCGACTTTTGCGATTTTGTTTACAAAAATAATCAACGTCCAAATTTTGGACCATATAAAACCGTTATAATGATCATTTTTGACATGTGTTTTAATGAGATTCATGACATTTTCCTGTCATTTTTGCAACATTCCGTTGAGTGGCGGTCAAACTATGTCAGCAAACAGAAAATTTAAGCCAAAGTATTTCCTTTGATCTTGACTTCAAGGGTTTTTCACATCAAAGGAGAACATGAGGGAGCTGAAATTTCACCCAGATGGTGACAACACGCTAAATTGATCACACTAGCAGGAGTGTAGCATCCCTTGGCTAAAATTCTGACAGAATGATGTGGAAGGAAGTATCCCAAAAATGATCTAAAACCTTTTGCTCTGTACCTAAAAGCCGTTTCATATCAAAGCAGTGAAAGAAGATACTAGGGAGCTGAAATTTCACCCAGATGGCGACAGAATGCCAATGTTGAAAATAGCACCATTACTTAGTTATCGCGCTTGCCATCCCCTGGCTAAAATTCCGCCAGAATGATGTGGAAGAAAATGACCGAAATGGTCCAAATACCGCACAAGGGTTTTAAAATGTCCCCCGCAACAACGATGGAAATACGTCGAGGAAACCTGAGCGCGTCTGACACACGATGGCTATTTCAAGCCAGGAATAATGAGGAAGACTTTGGCAAAAAGCGCCACTGTAAACTTTTATCTAAATGATCCCCGAGTGCACGTTCTCACTCCATCGTCTTTTATTCCCAGCGATAATAGCGCAAGTCCTTATCGGCACGCCGTCGGGAGAAATTCCCCCGTCAAATTACATCCACTTAAAAAACATATAGAAAAAGCTACTTTAAAAGTCAGCGCAATCTGATTTAACCTCGCCGTGAACACCAATTTTTCCTGGTGGCTCCAGCTCCGAATAGAATGACATATTTTTCCTATTAAAACGGAGCAGAAAAAAGTTCTTGGAAGTGGTGACGGTTTAATCACTTTTCTAAGTGGCCACAATCAAGTTGCTGCTCATTTCAAAAGCATCTTGAGAGTCCACAGCAGAAAAGAAGAAGGAAAAAAAAAAAGTGGCGGCCCCTGATTACAGGCTGCTGATTACAACCCTGCGCGGCAGTAATAATAACTTACATGCTATAAGAATCCTAAAGAGCTAACTGGCTAATGCTAATCTACATCCAGGATCTCCTCCGCAAGATATTGGTCGAAAAAA
Organism: Hippichthys cyanospilos; assembly: GCF_059441005.1. Lineage (NCBI taxonomy): Eukaryota > Metazoa > Chordata > Actinopteri > Syngnathiformes > Syngnathidae > Hippichthys > Hippichthys cyanospilos. The sequence continues at coordinate 23,332,482 of NC_142375.1, read as the reverse complement.
CTATGCCAAAAAGTCGGATCAAACGGTACCGCCCTCAAAATAATTCATTGTTGGAAACTGATTTAGTTTATCCTTAAACAGTTGATTCATTTTTGCTTTGTCTGGCGTGATCTTTGTTTTTGGCGCCGCCTCTGGCCGCTGTTGGTATGGCATTTTGTAGTGAGGAAGGACAGCGCGGCTTCAGTTGGGAGCGCAGCAGTCAATCCCATGGTGATAAAAAGTTTGGGAAACCCTGATATCGAGCACTCGAGCGCTGCTAGCTAGAGGCTAAATCGCGCTACAGGCTGCGCTAAACGCTGGCAGCGTACGATAAAATGCCAGTTTAATTACGTCATTTTTTTGTTTTTATTGGCGTTCTGAAGTGAACGAACGTGATTTCGGGTTGTGTTGCTTGTATCGAGATTCGTGACTTTCCGCAGCCATAGGTTGCTAGCGGTATAAAGTCAGCCGTTTCGATTTCAAAATAAAAGCTTACGAGTCAAAAAGCATTCGTGTCCATAGATTTTTCAGTGGTGATGTTTGTTTTGAACTTCTTGAACCGATTAAGTACGGTTCAAAAATATACACAAGCAATTACACATTTTCTATGTGTGAACGGACTGAAATTTTGGATTTTCGCGCATTTTCGTCTTCGTTGTACATGGAGGAAAAATGTGCCGAAACGCAAATTCGAAATCTGGTTTAGTTTTTGCTTCTTTTTTTTTTTTTTTTTGGAGAAAACCGCAAAACAAACTTCCGCAAGTGCTGTTGTATTTTGTATTTTCACGCTTGGCAACTGCGAATTTTCATCGAAAACATCGTGGAAAATGGACCGAGATGGCTTCACTGTCTATCATCGTATTTTTACCATTTTTGTACATAAAAGGGATGTATGGATAAAGATGATACCAATGATTATTTTGAGGGGGTGAAATTAAATATATATTTTTATTTGACGATGTCATGACCACTTCAAAGTCGGCCCAAGTTGGGTGATGATAAGGTGAAAAATTTAGCTAAATATGACAAGGCAAATGAGAATATTTTTCACACTTCTTACGCTGTCCAGAAAACCTTTTTATTTACTTTTTAACACGCATTATAGATCATGTCAAAATGTATTTTTAGTGTACGCTGCGGGCCGCACAAATGCGGATGGCGGGCCACAAATGGGCCCCCGGACCGCAGTTTGGATACACTCGTTCCAAGCAAACAATTGCATGGTTTTCATTGTGACATTTTGCGCACCTATCCTATAGAATTTCTCCACGTTGGTGTGGAAGACCCCACACACAAAAAAAAAAACAAAAAAAGGAGATGACATCATTTCAAGCAGATGTAAAATATGCAGAGAAAATAAACGAAAGAAGTTTATTAGCCGAGTCAAGTCCAGACCACGCTTCCCTTGCCAGGAAGTCCACATCCCCAATTATGGCCTGGCGACGTGGGTGGCACATGTGGAGCCAAGTAGCACCAAAAGGTGCGGAAACGGAGGCTAGGTGTTTTTCTTCAAGAAAAAAAAAAAACAAAAAACGGAATGTTGTGCGTATCTATTCATCATCTCTTGTGGTCGCGCGGCTTCCAAATGAAACAGACGTTTTTGCTGTTTAATGGATAATAATCGGACTTTCCAACCGCTGGGAGGAGACGTGCCTTTTCGCCATGATTTTTTTTTTTTTATGGGACATAAGCTAACCATTTGTTTTTTTTTACAACATGGACTCAACCGCTGTGCTGCGTACGAGTATAACGGGGGATGCTAGCTTGTCGGGTTAGGATCGAGTTTGACATACAAGTCAAAAACAATTTTTTCCAAATACGATGCGATGCGATTCGGTGCAAAATAACGATCAAATCCACTTCCGTTTCTCTCAAATAGTGGTAATCCCCCATTTGCTTGTAATTACGATGCAAAACAAATGCAATTTGTTACAATTCATTGCGATGGTAAAAATAAAATTTCACTCTAATTTTATGATGTAATCAAAATTCAAATACGATATGGTTCACTTCATTTACACTGTCCTTCACTCCAGTTCTGATACAGTTTGATTTACTTCAATTCTAAGGTGATTTCTTCCTATTACAATGTGATTTTAGTATGATACGATTCACTCCTTTTAAACGCAATACACTACGATTGTACAAAGGAATGTTTTTCTCCGATTATATACAATGTACAATATGAGTTCAAATATAATACGGTTCACCTCATTTGCAGCATCCTTCAATCAACAACGATACAATTCAATTTACTCCAATTCCAAGGTGATTTATTCCTATTGAAAAGCAGTTTACACCGATGACGGTATGATAAAATTCACTCCTTTTAAATGCATTTCCTTACAATTGAAAAACAAATATTATATGGCACAATATGAATACAAGTACGATATGATTGGATTCACTTCATTTGCAATGTCCTTCGCTCGAATTTTGACACTAATCATTTACTCCGATTCCGAGGCGATCTAGTCCTATTACAATGCAATTTACGCCGATTACACCGCGATACAATTCACTCGTTTTAAGTGCAATACACCACAACTGTAAAAATGAATTCTTGATTCTCTCTGATTATTTGGAACAACGAATTCAAATACGATACGATTCGATCCACTTCGTTCGCGGTGTCCTTCGCTCCAATTTCGATACGAATCAATTTCCTCCGATTCCGGAGCGATCTATTCCTATTACGATGCAGTTCACGCCGATTACACCGCGATACAATTCACTCTTTTTAAACGCAATACACCACAATTGTAAAAATGAATTCTTCACTCCGATTTTATGGAAGAAGGACTTCAAATACGATTTGATTCACTTCGTTCACGGTGTCCTTCGCTCCAATTTCGATACGAATCAATTTACTCCGATTCCTGAGCCATCTATTCCTATTACGATGCAATTCACGGCGATTACACCGCGATACAATTGACTCTTTTTAAACGCATTACACCACAATCGTAATAGTAAATGATCCACTCCGCTTCCAAGACGATTTCTTCCTATCGCCATGCAGTTTACACCAAGTAGAGTATGATAGGATTTAGTCCAAACGATTCCACTCAATTCCCTTTCGTTACGACAGAAAGGATTTGCACCAATGCGGTACATTTCCCACTTACTCGTGATTTTGGTCCATGCGACGATTACCTCCTGGCAATAAGCGCAATTAGAATCCAACAGAATGTCTTTGTCGCTGTACGCGGGAATACGAAACGAGTACGCCATCGCGCATTCAAGCGCCGATCATTTGCTCACAGGGCAAATGAGCCGAGACGTCTTTACGCCGCCGCCGCCGTTTCCTTCCGACGGCGACGGGGACGGATTCCGTCGCGGGGCGGCTCGGACCCCGACGCATCATTGCGCTCGCTCGATACGTATCGAGCGAGGTTTGGGAGCCTTCCAAGGCTGCGCTCTTTACACGGCCGTGACAAATGTTCATTTGTCCTCCTTGGAACTCATGAATAACCCACAGAGCGTTCCCGCTGCCGTTGATGGATTTGTTTGGAAAAATCACACTTTCCCCGATCGCAGACCGCGTCGCACCACTCGCAGGGCAAGCCGTGAGAATTAAATCGGCCAAGGGGCTTTAGCTCCGCCCCGATTTAAGTCATTGGCATCGGGCGTATCCGTATTGAAAACAAAACTACGATCAGAGTTTATCTTATCTTATCTTTTCAAATTGAGAGCAAATTAATTGGAAAATGTAGCAACTTATTATTTTTTTCTCGGACGTCTTTTATTCGCTGAGTTGAATTTGAATTTCACTCTGCGGTTTTGTGCTACGAATGTATAAATATATATAATTTAGTGGGGGGGGGGCTACGCTTTTGGCCTTCATTTTTGGGGAAAACAAGTGCATCTTATATTTGGGGAATTAAATTAATTTTCCTTAAGTTTCACTGTACTTGAAAACAGTTGTACAAGCACATCATTTGACTGGGGAATTTTTCTTTGAATTAATATTTGTGGTTCATTGCTTTTATTTATTTTGAATTCAACTTTTGTCTCCTGCGCAAAATATGTATTTAACAAACGAAAATTTCCATTCATTTCATGCAATTTAAGGAAAAACTTTCGATAAAGAGGGGACCAAAAAGGAAGTTATTTTCTTTTTAATTATCATGATTTTATAATACCTCCGAATGCCGCTATTTGCTGGGATTCGGGACCAGGCTAGCAAAAACGTAGCAAAAAGCTACTTATAAAAGACACCGTTTTGAAGTTATCCATGATGACTTTATGGTTCCGGCACACTTGAAAATAGATTTTCCTCCATTTGGCCCCCGGGCTAAAACGAGTTTGACACGTCTAGCTTGGATAATCAAAGGCGAGGATGCTGAGTGGAGTGTTTATAGTGCACCCAACACAAATTTGGTGTTTATTAGTCATTTCCCTGCCAATAGGACTATAACGGAGCATTATTATTGGCCGAGTGTGTTCCGGCGGCGGTCCCAAATCCATTCGAAGCTGTTTACTTTGTGCTAACGCCAGTGAATCAATGCGGCGACGCAAAGCATTGATTGGTCTATCTGATGGCGACACAATAAAGGCAAACCGGGCAAAAAAATACGCCCGGGTTTAATGCTAATTTTGTCCCGCCTCATGCGTCACTTTGCCGTCCGCGCGCGTCACTTTTTGGCTAAATTAGAAGACGCGGCGTGCGCGTTTGACCACGGTTGGCCTCCGCGGGACCGCACACTCTTATTTATGATATATATACGCACGTTCAAGCTGTCATTTCCACATAAACGTTGCTACGTGAAGTCACGTAAGGTAAGTTCGTGTTAGTCTTCTCAGGTCACACATATATACTGTATATATATACTGTATATATATATATATATATATATATATATATATATATATATATATATATATTAGGGATGCACGTTATGGCCAAAATAATAATCATGATTATCATCATTTTTGGTCAAACAAGCAACTTACGAATAATAATAATAATAATAATAATACTAATAATAATAATAATAATAATAAACTAAAATAAAGTAAATAATAATTTTTAAAAAATCACCCAAGAAAGGGCAACACATCTAACTTGCTGAGTGCAAACCAATGAAAAAAAAAAGATTACTTAGAACCAAGCACGATAATTACTTTTAAGCAAATTTGAATCAATCGTTTAGCAGTCAAAATATCGTTTCTAACTGAATTTATTCCATTTTTTTGCCAAGCGGATTTTTCAAAATGGGTCCCAATTGTCAGTTAGCGCGGTATATATCAGGAATCAGGTGAGAAACTCAACGCCATTTCACACTGCTAAATAATATACCCGCTTGAGAAAACCAGAGACTTTTGTCAAGCAAGCATGAGGGAAACATTGCCCCTGGTGGTTGGATGCCAAAGTGCTTGACTTGACAAGTACGGTAACCGGCTTTGAAATGTTATATTGATGAGGAGATCATATATATATATATATATATATATATATATATATATATATATATATATATGCCATCAAAAACATCTTTTCGTTGTTTTTGTTTTATTCAAAGGGAAGGACTGCCGAGATGTTTAAAATAGGGAAAAAAAATTGCCATGGAAGTAGAATGAGAAGTTAGTTGTATAATGCAGTGCGTAATAGGAACGGCGAGCAGGTCGCGTGCGCCCGCGAAGGAAGGAACAGATGCAGAGGTGGCGGGATTAAGACTAACGCCAAAGGAAAAAAAAAAGGGTCACGATATCATATCGTATTTTGTATATAAGCCTCTCAAGATAAGCAATGAGAGATGAAGGGATGATCCCGCAGCACCGCGGAGAAGAAGCTAATCACAAAAGAACAGATTGGAGATTTCGGCGGGAATCTGAAGGCTCGACTGACTCGTGTGATTGGCGGGATTCAAGGTGGGCACATTTCAACATATATATATATTTACAGCCTTAATTTCAAAAGGCATGGGTGATGAAAACATTTGCAATGCTAATCTCGGCTAGCTAGGATTAGCTTTGTGGCTCTAATTTATGTGTTTAGTCTTTTCAATGTCATTCAACCTGCCAATCATTTTACAGTTTGATCAGAATGTAGTCGCAATAATGTTACAATAGTTACGATATTATCATAAAGGGTCAAAATCATGATATTTTGAACTTGCCACAGTGAAATACGTGCATATAAGTTACATTTGCGAGTTAATTTTTTATCAAGTAAGAGTTATAGTCCGATATTTCTAACCAGGAAGTGAAACGTCTCGTTTACCGAAGCCGCATCTCTCACCGTGCCGCTGCCGCGCCCCCGTCAAGACGTTGTTCGATGCCGGCCGGCCACTAAACATCCATCCGTCCATCATCTTGACTGCTCGTGTGCTCACAAGGCTCGCAGGTGCTGGTGACTATCTCAGCAGACTGAATAAAAAAGGCAAAAAACAGATGGTTTACTTACATTAAGGTGAATTTCGATGTGCCGTTTTGGATTGGTGGGAAAGAAAACCCGTACTGGTTTTGATTCGTTGATATGTTTTGATTCGTATGAAGAGTTATATATAACTGCAACTTTTTAAAAACCGCGATACATTGTGCCGATATCGTCCCGCAACTACTTGTAACTAATACATGGAATGTTGCTGTTTACTTAACCGACTCGCTGCAAAATCTCTCCTCAACTCCGGAACCAAACTAAAAGACGTGAATAAGGGTGGTGTGTATTTACCCTTGCACAGGCCGTACAGGGGTGCTGTAGGGTAGGTACGGAATTCTTCTGTCGTCATAAATTCCCTCTCAAGAATACGCAAGGTATGCTTAGAAATGCATCAATGAAGGAGAATAACACTTTGGGTGTGTTTAGGGTGAGGAATCAACATGATAACACGGTTAAAAGCTACAAGTTGAATTTTCGTGTTTGTCATCATTCTATTTTGCCGTCAAGACTGGAGACTCAGCATAACAAACATAAATGTGATTATTCCGAATGCGTTCGTTATTGTAACATTTAATGCGAAGAAAGTAAAACAATGTGGGTCATGTGGCAGCTTTGACGGGATGAGTACAAATCGCCATTCTCTTTCAAAACAGGTCAATCCTAATCTGGGAAATGGCACGTATCCTTCATCATTCCATTCATCCTGGAATAATCCTTCAACGGATGACAACCGGGCGACGATGTCGCTAATGCTTGGGCGCGTGCCAGACGTCCATGTTGCGCTGTCGTCTGCCGCGGCCACGTCCATTTGCAATATTTTCGCCTTCGATCGACGCGATTATACCGCGATCCTATTGGGAATAACTAATTTTGGAATATTGTACTTTGATTTCCGAAATAAACGTGAATCTTTCATAAGTATAGCCGCTTTTTACATGTAAATAGCCTAATCTGTTCCAAGCCCCCCCAAAATGTTCCTGAACCATTAAAATCAATATTATTGGATAATAAATGCAATTGAATTATAAAAATGCATCAAAAATGGTAATAAATGCATATTATAATTACATTAGTGCATAATAAACAAAATATATTGTGTAAAGCATAATAAAAAAGGCTCCTAAACCTTTTAAATTAATCATATTGGTTGTAGCGCTTGACAATATGAATGCAGTTCACTAGATTGCCTTGAGATGGTGCTGCTGCGTCGGCGATGAGTGCACCTTTTTCGGACTTTGTTTATTTTTTATTTGACATTTCCGGTGATCCCAAAATCATTTACAAGTCCACAGGCGCAATAATATTTAGTTTTTGGATTATTTGTAGCATGCAAATTGACTGCAGTTTAGTTTGGGGTCATGCAAAGTGCTTCCTGTGTGATGTCATTTCTAAAGTGCTAACGACACGCTAGCAACGCGACAGCCCAATGTGCTATTTTACAGTACACATGGACAAAGTCAGCCGTAGCTGATGTCAATTTGTTTGTTAGTTCTACGGTGTAAATTGTTGGCGTGAAGTGTGGATGAAACGAGTCAAGTTGAAAAGTGGAAGAGCACAGTAAACATCGATGCAAAAAAATATCGTCTGGTCTGTGGCCAAGCCGGTATAATTACAAATGATAAAAATGCAGGTTGTGAAAACATATTATTCATGTTGGCGAGAGCGCCGGCCTCTTGTGTCTCATATGATATGCCGGCAATATTTCATATCTTTAATTTTCTCTCGTTACAAGAGACAAAATTTTCCGCCGAGCCATTTTGTAAGCTGAATTTTTTTTTATAACAAGAAGCATTTGTAAGTAGAAGTACCACTGCATCAATAACTCGAAACAGGGCAAAATATCAGCCGGGTATCGATTCTTAGTGTTGGTATTTAACCATCCCTAGCAAAAATCAAAGCAAGAACTCATCTTTACGGTAAATTCATTTGTTATAATCAGTCGGAGTGTCGTTGCAGCGGGCCGGATGAAACTACGGAGCGGGCCGCATATGGCCCGCGTGCCATTCTTTCCCCACCCCCTGCCTTATTTAGTCGACGCCCGCTATCCCGAGTTCAATTCGTTCGGTCCGAACTCCAAATTGTTGTTGATCGCGCACGTCTGCGCGGCGCCTTAGATCACGGTGGGCTCCCTCCCGTTATTCATTTTGCCCCTGCGGCATCCAGAGAACGGCGGCAGACATGAGAAGCTGTCACCACATCATATCGGACGCTTATTTCCAGCCGAAATCCTCCGTGTCACAGGATTAGAGGATGAGTCCTACAGGTATGTTGGGTCTTCACCCAGCAGCCCGGAGATGAAGCGCCTCGAAAAGTTTGCTTCACGTCTAGGCGCCTTTCAAGCATTCTCAGACGGCGTCACATGGCGGTGGCTGGATCCATGGACGGGCTTTGTTAAATACCGCCGGTGAGCCCCGAAACGTACTCGGAAAAACAACTTTTTTCTCATGATTTGAGCCCCGCGCCTTCGAGTCTCGTGTGGCTTCTCTTGCGTTTACTAGCTACCGTGGGCTGGGTTAGTGAAAACACATATATATACACAGTATAATATGTGGGACATTTTGACCCAACTCAGGCTTTTAATGTGTGATTTCAAAGGGAAAAAAATACAAAAAAACAACAACACTAGGGGGGTAAAATATTGCATATATTGTCAAAACATGACAACGTTCAATATGCCATGCTGCCGTCCCTTCTAAATGCTTGCAAATTGTAGGTTGAGAGGTACACCCTATAAGAGTTGAATTGAGCCCATGTCAGGCTTATTTACTGCCATTCAAAATTGGAAATATCGTCAATTTGTTGAAAACCGGATGTTTCATCATGTATTTCCCTCGATTTTTGCATGAATCCTTTCAACGGCGACTCACAAACAGGGCGCAATCGAAATTTTTCTGTTGACACCCCAACACTACCGACTTACGCCAGCGGCGGACTTTTGCAAGCCTTACAATGACTTTCATGAATGGCTTAGCCTGGACTCCCATAATGCAAAAGTCTTAAAAAGTCATAATACTCTTAATTATTACATAATAAATAGTCCTATATCATTTTCATAAATATAAGACATCCAGTGGAGCTATTACTCCTATTATCGCATTTTTACCAATTTTGGTACACGAAGAGGACGTATATGTACAGTCAAGCCTTCCCGTGATTTTGGTTCTGCACAAACACGAGAGAGGGGAAACCGACATCATTTGGGAACCACCATGATGAGGGATTTCCAGCGGGATGATCCTCTTAGGCTTCATTGGACTCGTTTAAGGCAAATAAGCGTATTGACCCCACTTTTGTCTTTTTATGCTCTTTTGCTCCCTCTCCGCTTGGATCCATTTCCACGGCGCGGTCTGTCATGGCACTTCCACGACTAAAATGAAACAGCTTGTGGCGGATGACAAAAGGAGAGCACGCCATTGGGTGACAAAAATCCTTACGTGTGGTGTTTTACCAAACAAGATCACAAGTCCGGAATTTAGCTTCAAAGTGGCTTTTTTCATTCGCTAGCATATTTGTGGTATTGCGGTATTCATGAATTGGAGAAATGACAATTTCCTCTTCTTTTTAATCATAGCAATTCAATTAATGTTGTCACTGAACTGTCATCAGGTTCAAAGTTTTTTTTTAAATTAAAAAACATTTCATTAAAAAGTTAGCGTCTGTCAGTTGGATTATTGTATTATTATAGAATGTATTTTCTACTTCCAACTTACACACGCACGCGCGCACACGGTTCTGAGATGCTAATTTATAGAAAAAAAAAAGCAGACCAGAAGAAATCACTTATTCTCGTATTTTTATCCTTTGATTTGGAATTATTTTGGATTAAATAATATAAAACAAATTGAAATGGCCAAAAAAATCTCATTTATCTAATTTAATATTATATCTATTTTCTCCTATTTTATTATCCTATTCTATTCCGTTTCTATTTTTATTCCAACCCTCACCCAAAACCATGTATTTATAAATTCAAACAGCAAGATTTATTAAAATGTATTATTATTATTTACCGGAATTATTAAATATATGCATGAACAAGGATGGACTCGGACGTCGGTTCAGTCCGCTCGTTTCTCATATCGAAAATAATGCCGTCACAACCTCAGCTAGCACCGGCTGCCGTTAGCTACAACGGGCAATTGATGCTAACAGCCGGTAAAAATACGGCTAGTATTAAAATGCAGTTATGTGCGTCAAAATTTGGCCCGATGGATCAATCTTCCACAAATAGTGTCCAAACAAAAAAAAAACAACATTTTTTTTAAGTTACCGTTTATCGGACTCACCATCTTCCTTTGGTTGTATTCAATAACCGGGTGACAATCGGCCATCCCGACAGAAAGTTTGCCGACGAGCGCTGACGAGAACGGATGGCGTTGGCTTAGCAAACGCGCTAATCTGCGAGAGGCGGGCGTCCGTGAAATGTGACACGGGCTGCCGCTCAAAACCGCGCGCCCCTCAAACGCCGGGTAATCTGTCAGCCGCTCGCCGTTGTGTTCAAAGGCACCGGACTGTGTTGCATACGTTTCATTCACGACGACGGCATTGTTACCTCCTTCGAGGAGCTTTTTTCATTGGCCAGATTTTGAATTGAAACTCGAAGCTAACCCGCGTAAATGCGGATAAAGCCTCGAGCTGCCCGCATTAAATCCGTCGACGATCGAAAATAAAGTCAATAAATGTCAGGCTATGCGGCCATCCGTGTTGTCGGTGGAAATGGGTAGACAGTGAAAGAAGACAGTAGGGAGCTGAAATTTCACCCAGATGGTGACAACATGGCACAACCACTTAATCATCACAGTACCAAGAGTGTGCCAAAAAACTGCCGAAATGACGTGGATGAAAACGACCCACAATGATCAAAATACTGCCAAATTGTTCATGATCTAGTATGCAAATATAAATGTATTTATTTAAGTGTTAGAATAAATGTACATATCCCATATTTTGAAACATGGAAGAGAAAGTTATTTGTGAAAGAAGCAAGGCACATGCAGCTTCAGGAAGGGAGGCACCGTGACCTGCCTACAGGAGAGAACGTTCTATGGATGGCCGCTATGTTTTTGAAAAAGGAGAAAAAAAAAGGAGCACTTGCATGAACGCGCACACACAGACACACACACTCGCGCACACACCCACGTGCACACAAACGCACAATAAAATGGACTTTTCTTTGAGAACAAACTTGTGTTGCAAAATCTCACGCAGCGCAGGGACGAGACCTCACGAGATCTCGTCAAACGAGATACCGTGCCATCCTTAATCAAACTCCGAATGAAAACAAATGAACTGAGGAATATATCGACGAGGTCAGATAAATACGTCGAAAATCCAAGCCGGTTCTAAAGAACTTTCATAGAACAATAGAAGACACATTGATGCGGTATTTCAGCTCCCCGGCGTAAAATGATCCGAACCCACAAAATAAGAGGTCCGCACTACGCGCGGCGACCTGGCTTCACGGCAGGCGTCAAGGTGGGTCCTCCACCCATTTCAAGGCGGCCGTCCCGCCCGACCTTCGCTAATTCCGTTCAATTCGAGTCGCTATTTTTGCCGGGCCGACCTCGTGAAGCCGACGTAATACTTTTATTAGAGACGGTGACGCTGAGAGAGAGCGTACAAAATGGATGGGACCACTTGAGTGGTGGCGGCGCTGCGATTGGTCACGCGCTCTTGGCGCGCCGCTTTTGACTGCGACAGAGTCAATGGCGGGAAATTAGCCGGCTATGCTATTGACGTTTCACGAGAACGCGTTAGCTACCGTTGCGAACTTCGTCAGACTTCCCAACCGAGCCCACACGTTGATTATACAGAGTTGTGGGAAGTAACTAAGAAAAAATACTTTTTTAGAAGTTATCTGCACTTTGAGTGTTTATTTCGGTTCTTAAAAAATCACTACCAAATATTGTATAACCCCTACATTCCGACATATTAGAATAAAAGAGTAACGTCAGGCGTCGTGACTAATTTTACTCTATAATATTTTTCGTACGAATATATAAATATACATATATAAACTTACATTCGTCTGCTGGTCCGACATTCGTCATTCATCGGCGCCCCGCCCCCTTTCCGTCATCATCGGTCCGTCATTCTTTCAAGCCTCACGAAATTGTAATCGTCCATCTGTCAGTGTGTTTTTGCCCAACGTTCCACCACCACAAGGGGGCGAAATTTGACACCTTTATTTTTCTCGACCGTCATTCGTCAGGCGCTGGTCTGCATCTGTCTGCACTCATACTGACGTTTTTTTCCTGTTTAGGTTCTTACACTTAATGTTGACACCATGTCTGTGGTTCGAGTTACACTGCAATTGAAAAACACGGTAATATAAGTGTAATACACACCATCATGATTAATACAGGGGACGAGAGCGCAATTAGCAATCATGTCCACCGGATGGCATTGTCACGCTTTAAATGACTGTGAATGTCGTTTCTCATTTAGAACTGCCTGTTCTACAAATATAGAAGACGGTTTCATTCAACTTTCAGCTGTCACGTACACTGCAGGTGAAACAAAGTATTGCTGAGGTTGACTATACTAAAAACAGTCTTTAATCGGGTCCATTTTGGGATTCCGACAAAACCGAATTCCTCAAGGTCTCGACTTTCATTTCCCAGCAGGCAAAAGGTTCAAACGGCTTAACGGCTATACTTACCAAAATAGATGTCATTTTTAGTAGTTAGTTTTTATGTAATATTACAAATTATGCGTACAAACAGTAACTTTGATCTGATATCTTCCACAAATATTTCGACTGTGTTCTGACTTTTACGGTATAATTTCGCTTTTGTGTTATCCAAAAATGGTGCGAAAGCGCTTCTTCAAAATCACGAAATGGCGTCCTCGGATGGAAACGCTCTCGACGGCTAAACGAACGCTCAAATAAGTTTACCTGCGATACTTTTTCCGCGTGGGACGGTAAGAAAAATGAGGCCTTGGACCGCAGACAGCAGCCGGGAGAAAATCGATAGGCTCTGACTGAACGCATTTGGCCGGCGCTTCATAAATCGTTTCTGCCGCTCCGCACAAAAGCCGGTCATGTGATCAAGGCGCCGTCCGCCGGTGGGAATTGTACAGCAGCCGGAATGTAAATGGAGGCTTTTTTTTTTTTTTTCCTGGCCAATCAATGCTCATTCTCCCCGACCGGGGAAAGAGATTACGTCGGAAAATGATCACAGTTTCGTTGGTCCCGTGTGGATCTATAAATAGCGCAAGCCGGTTTGTGTGACTGGTCACTCATGTTTTTGTTTTTTTTTTACAACTTTTAATGTTGATAAAAATCCTGGTAAAATGACACATCAAATAAACCAACAAATAAAACATGAACACATTTTATTCTTTTAATTTCGTTATTGTATTCCTACAAATTCTTACTTTCTCGTAACATAACTTAATTCTTGTACAATTAAAGTACTGCTAATATTAAAAATAAAAGAATAAAAAAAAGGAATAAATAAAACTAATATTTTTTTTAAATAACATTTTGTTCTTTAAATGCCATGATTGTATTTTTATAAAACCTGGAATTGCTCATAACTTTAATGTTGTAAAATTACCACTAATATAGAAAATAACAAAATACAGCAAATAAATACCTAAATGAAAATGACATTTTATTTCTCTGTCATGATTGTATTTTTATAAAGCCCACTTTCTCGTAATTTTGTTCTTAGTACCAATAATATAGAAAATAATAAAATACATAGAATAAATAGTATTATAATAGTATAAATACAGAAACCATCTGACGTAAGTTGGGGACCACATTTTATTTTTTAGTTTAACTTATGAAACACAGAAAAAGGCGATCAAATGAAAATAATAATCAAATTGCGGACCGGATGAATCCTACTTGCGGGCCAGAACCGGCCCGCGCACCCTACGTTTGACACGGCGGGTCAAATATTTCGGCAAGTTGAAAGTTCAAACTGGGAATGTGAAGGCGACGATCCAATTTGAAAACAAGGATCCCTCAGCTGGATCCTGCTGATGTCATGCCAGAATCTTTTTCCACTCCAGGATTCCAAATTCGAGCCCCCCCCCCCTTTTACTCCGAGGTCCAATTAGTCTCGGCCGACACGCCGATTGACAGGCATTATTCGGAAAGCGTTTCCGCCCGCAATTCTCTCCGGACGGGAATATTCCGAATCCATTTCCCACACGCCGGACAGAATTCACAGCCGCGACGCCGCTTCGGGCCCTTGTTGCCCCCCCGGGGGGATTTCGCAAAGTCAAATACACCCCCGTCCGAAATGTCCCCTTTTTGGGATGTTTCCCATCCCAAGAAGAGTGACTTTTTATATTTCTCATGAAGAAAAAAAAAAAGCATTTATGGACATTGCGTCACACTCAGAGGATGATCTTGAGTATCATAAAACACACGTGCAAAATAAACACAAACGCTACGTTAGCTACAGTTTTCGAATGAGCAAGTAAGCATTTGGCGTCTTTTCCTACCGCATGCTCGGCTGCGCAGCTAAAGACGGTAGCGAGTAGCCCGCGTTGAACTGAGGTCAATTCTATTTCAAGAGCAGACAGTCAGACTCCGGCAAAGAAAGAAAAAAAGAAAACAGGAAAAAAAGGGGAAGAAAATGAGGCAGTGGCACACAAGGGGAAGGCTTGGTAAACACTAACCGAGCGAGCAAAAGAAAATGTGACAAATGAAGAAAGAAAACCAGTTCACTGTTGAAAAAAATCAAGTTTGAAGGGGCTATTTTACATCAAACAACTCAAGCATAGGTGTCAAACTGTAGTCCTGGAGGGCCGGTATCCTGCATGTTTTCTGCTTTGATCTCCTCAGTACACCTCATTCACATGATTAGCTTATTAGCAATCTCTGCAGGAGCTTGAAAACGACCCTAATCATTTGAACGGCGTGCGTTCAAGAGAGAGGTTTGGAAAAGATTCAGGATACCGGCCCTCCAGGACTGGAGTTGGACACCTGTGTGCTACAGTTTGAATGTCTTAAGCTACCATTAAAGCAGGGCTGTCAAAGTCATTTTATTTCTTTTTATGTGTGTGTATATGAATATAAAACATAAAGCTATATTAAGTAAAATGTCCTTTTTGGCCCTCTTTATATCCCATGATAACATTTTTCCTTAAAGGGACAGTGTGTAAGATTGAGCGTTTTTCATGAAAAGGGGAATACATGAAATGATTTGCAGAGAGTTGCAAATGAATGTGTTCTCGATGACTAACAGTTTTGAATATAATGGTAGGTCTAGTAATGAAATGATATTGCATAGGGGGGTGGCACGTCTACGGAGGCGGCCATGTTTGTTATAGCTACGGACAACGGTAAATGCAGCACCACCTGCTGTCCGCAATAAAAAAGGCCTAAATCTTACACGCGTTCCCTTTAAATTGCATGAATGGAATTTTTCTACGATTTTTTTTTCCATTTGTAATACAGGATGTTTTATATCGAACACATAGGTAACTAAACTGAAATTAAATAAACAAGTGCAATCAATAAATACACCAAAATAAAGAAATACAAATGAATGGCCGGTAGAAGGAAAATACTCCAATGAAAATCCGTGGTTATACAACTTCTTTTCAAGGAGTACAGTGAAGAAATGAAACAGAGTAAAACAGCGCTGCAGTGTCTCATTTTGGACACTGGGTGGCAGGCACACACTTAGTGACATACATGACAGAAGAAGAAGCACGACGTCACGTGAGAAACGGAAGAGCTGCGCGCTAACTGCTGAGCCGCTAAATAAAGTAAATATAAAAAAGAATTTCCCCTAACGGCCCAGATGACTAATGAGTTTGGTACTATAGTTTTTTGATACTCGCGGGCCGGATTGTACCTCCTCGCGGGCCCAATCCCGCCCGCGGACCCTCCGTTTGACACCGCTGCACTCCGGTGTCATTTGGATTTGAAATGACTGACATCACGCAGGCTATAATTATAATAATCATCATCATAATGGTGATGAGCGGTGAGTCAGACGCTGCCTTTTATTTCATAAATCAGCAATGATTTTTTTCTTTTTTTTTCTCCATGTTTATTATGGGGCGGAAGTATTTGTATCCACGCCATTAAACGTCACTTTTCCGTAATATGTCCCTTTGAAGCGGCGAGGGCGCCGTTGCGTCTGTCACCATTTGCATTCTGTTGTTATCTCGTCTCTTTGTCAACCGGGATCAATACGCCATTTGCGTGCTAATGAAATCCCGCAATAATCCGAACTCCGCCCCCCCCCTCCCCCGCAATTCTCATTATGTTTAGGCGGCATTATTAGCATATTCAATTAAACGGGCCGTCCCGTTGCGCCGTTTCGGAGGGGAAAATCCTATCAGCGAATTCCCAAGCTAACACTACGAGGGACACTCAAAATTGCTCGTACGTGAATGTAACTTTTTTGGGGACGTTTTGTCGTTTGAGGGAGGAACTTTGGAGTTTCTGATCGGTTCCAATGTTCGCCGCGGCTTTCGGGAAAGCCGCGTACGCCCGAGTATCAAATATGATCGAGGCACGCATTCCACCAGACGGGACGTCTCATGAGATCGAGTCCCCGGGACCAGATTTTTTGCGGTATCCTGTCAAATAACGAAGTGAAAAGTGATCAGTACAAACGGCAACAAATTCGCGTCTATTAAAATGCCTTTCGAAAAATTAAAATGCCTAATCCGACCGACTACACCGCTAGCTAGCGCTGCTAGCTAATTTATGCTGAATGCTGCGATCGCTTTTTAAGCAAGCAAAAGTATTGGAACACGTGACTGGTGAGTGTTTCTTGTTGCTTAGGTGTCAAAATTTGAAACAGGGAGAAGAGGCCAAATTTTTCAGAAAATAGGTTGAAGGATAGAGTTGAAGTGTGTGTGGCCATTTCTCCTGGCTTCCCCTCAGGAGGAATAATAATACGTTTGGTTAGCCTTTGACTTTTAATTCCGCGGCAGACAAAACCGCTCACGTGTCCAATATTGCACATTTGAATAATTGCAGTCATTGCCAGATCAAGCGGCGCCCATTTGGAGGTTATTTCCAATCATTAGCATTCGGAGGTGATTAGGCCGTGGACGATAAACGCCGGTTTGTCGTTTTGGCCGCATCTAGCTCGACCAAATAAAAAAAAAAGGAGATTTTTCGGTGAGCAGAAAAACAATATAAATACAGTCATTATCAAGCTAAATTGCCCACTTTACTCAGCAGTTAGGAAAAAGTACTTTTAAGTGACATTTATGCAAAATATGATTTTTCAAGTGTTTTCTTTTTTTTTGATATCGGTGACAAGTCAAATAATACACAATCAGGTAACAATGAGCCGCAAAGTAATCGAGCGAAAACCCAATGCTTCAGAAGCTCGAGAAGAGGAACAAAACAAACACGTTGAAACCAAACAAACGCTCAAAGTAAATAATGGACCTTTCTACCAAAATGGACTGTTATATCAGTGGGTGCGATATGAAGAAGATGATGGATGCTACATTCCTCTTGATGCTAATGATGCTACATCCATTTCTCGTTGCGTTTTTCTCCGTTACATAATATAATCTTCGTTAACCAATAATTTCCGCATTAGACACACGGGGATATTGCCAAACAAACGTAGAGGCGTTTACTTTGCTTTTTTTTTGTCACATTAAGTATTAAATAATGCTACTAAGCAAAGCCCTTAAAAGTCGTACACAAAAAAAAAACAAAAAAAAAAACCCATCCGGTTATCCTTGTGTTATTTTTTTCGTTAAACAAGTATTTCAGAATCCGCGCACTTCGGAAAATTGTTATAAAATCTTAGTGGCTTTTACTTTGCTTTTTTTTGGACACACTACACAATACAAATATTGAAAAATTTTGTTAGACAAAGCACTTAAAGGAAGTACGCAACCCCCCAAAAATAAAAAGTAATATCCATCAATTTATCTTTGCGTTTTTCTCTATTCTATTATAAAGTAAATCGGAATTAGCACACGCGAGAAAATCGCCAAAGCAGCTAATTTGCTTTTTTAAATTTTTTTTTTGCCCCACTCCACAAGCTAATTGCTTTCTTCTCAAATTCCTTGTGCATTTCCTGAATTATTTGTCTGGTTTTTGAGTTTTTTTTTCCGAAAAACTGTGGCTCAGCATCATTGTATTATATTCTACTCAAGTTTCTTGTGATAGTCTTGATTTCTTGACGTCTTCTTCCAACCTCGCACTCTTTTTCTTCATACAAAACACGAGTTTTTTTGTTGTTTTTTTTGTGATGTGATTGTTAAGGTGGTGTTTTTTTCAGCGTTAACTACGAGTTGGATACTGGTCCGAAACAAAAACAGCGGCGAATCTCACGGCGCGTGAAGGCCACGCAGCGGCACGCTCGCAAAGGCCAAAACCTCCTGGCGCCGATTCATTGACGACAAGGAGAGGAAGGAGATTGGCGGCGGGCCGTCCGAGGCGCAGATGCTCCAGTCGGAGGGTTGTCGTCTAAATATATCGCTGAAATCCCGTCCCCGTGATGAATGACCGCAGGGGAGCGCGGCTTCTTCTCAAAAAGCCATTCTGTCATTCGGCGGTGTACCGTACCGTATTTTACGCGCTATAAGAAGCCTTGAATTTTCCCATGAGGTGAAAGTGCGTCTTATAACCAACCCGCTGCGCCTTATACGGCGCATAGATGCCGAGTTTTCATTTTTGGGGATGAAAAAAAAAAGAAAAAAACTAAATCGCCATCTAAATTCTTCCATTTTTACCCCTGTATTTTAGTTATAGATGTATTTTACATTTTTTTAATAAACACACTGTTGATATGCTATATACACTCTCCAATTTTGAAGCAATTTGTATGGGGCAAGATGAAGGTTATTGTAAAAAAAAAAAAGAGAGGCTTTTATAAAAACACAGACTGTTTTTAAACCAACAAAAACAACAAATTTGAAGGTTTTTGGTTGCAATTTGATTAAAAAAAATTGAATGCTGAATCGAATGATAATTATATTCTTTGATTCATCTTGGCATGAAGAGTTTTTTTTTTTTAGGACTTTCCACAAATCATCTTCATTCTTCATTTCTGATTGTCTTAATCATAATCATGTCTTTGACTGACTTGTGATTGTTTTGTTGGCATTTCCTTTAGCGTAGCTCCATCTAGTGGATGCTTAATACAACGCCAGCCTCTATTTTAGCTTCTATCCTTTGCGCCTTAAAATGCAAGTCGCTTCATACAGTATATGAAAACAGTTTGAAAATGGGCCCTTCATTGGAGGTGCACCTTATGATCCCATGTGCCTAAAATAAGTAGCTTGAAAATGGAGCCAAGAAAGAAAGATGAATATCAGTGTCGTATTTTTCCTTGATTTGCATGAAATAGATGGACATTCTCTACGATAATTTTTCCATTCCTTCATAAAATACGCATTTTGGAACATATAAGATGCGTCCAGCCTCTCTCACCTTTTGGGAATGTGGGAGGAAACCAGAGAAAAGCCGTACGGGCACGGGATGAACAGGCAAACTCCACGGAGGAAGAGTCAATTTCCATACCATGATTTAACCAATTGAGAATAGATTTTCGCTCAAATGTGTTTCTTCTTAAGACTACAAGGCAACGGGAATTATGCAGCATCTCCTCCACGCGCTTCTGAATCAACTTTGAGTTTTGAAAAAGTTTGCTGGCGCTTGTAATTTATGCGGGCGCTTGTTAATCACGCCGACTGAAGTGTCGCGATTACGCCGTTTCATTTATTCATTAAAGGTCCAGTTCCACTTGCGTAGCAGTGCTAATCCAGGGTGAAATTGCGCTTTGATGGCGCTCGCCGTTTAATTCATCATAAAATGTGCCCCCCCCCCCCCCCCCCCCCCCCCCCGAGGATTTGTTGAGGAAATTAGATTAAAGCCGCGGTCGTCTTTAATGTCCCTGAGTCATCATCATCATTCGCCAGCAAAGGCAATTATGTCTGAAATGATGCTAATTGGTCATTTGTCAAACGGTGACCACAGCGGGTGAGTCCATGAAAGAGTGAACATTTGGGCCTCCGTTTTACTACCACGCGCAATGTCATTAGAAAAAAAGATGACTTTTGTTTTCTATCATCATCGTCTTAAGGTTTGTCTTCTTGTTTATGCGTCAAAATGTTGCAGCTGACAGACGCTGGCGTGCTACGATACCTGAACGCAAATCCGAACTCACCCCCCCAAAAAAAAACAAACACACGTTGCAGAAAGCTCAAACCAAAACTGATACCTTGCACCGAAAACCCAAATTGAAACACGAGCCAATCCCCTAACTTTACCTGGAAACTTAACCCTCACCTGAAACTGGGATCGACCGATCCATTTTTTCAGGGCTGATACCAAACCGATTATCGTTAACCAAGGACACCGAAAACCGACATTTAAAGCCAATATTCTTTTGAAGGAATCACTGAATATTTATTGCATATATTTATGAAATTGAAGTCATAATTATGTCATAATTAGGGTATTATGACTTTAAGATTCTTGAGTTATGGGAGTCCAAGCTAAGCCAATCAATGAAATCATTGAAAGGCTTGCAAATGTCATAAGTCGGCTGCTAGCGCCACCCTGTGGTTTTGGGGTGTCAAAACAATGTTTCGATTGCCCTTGAAAGGATTAATGCAAAAATCAAGGGAAATGCATGATAAAACGTGGTTGTCCAAAATTGACAATATTTCCAATTTTGAGTGGCAGTAAATGAGCCTGCCAAGGGCTAAATTTGACACCTATAGGGTGCACCGTTCGAACTCTCGTTTGCAAGCATTTAGAAGGGATGGCGGTGTGGCATATTTAAAGTTGTCATGTTTTGACAACCTATGCAAAATTTTAGCCTAGTGTTTTTATTTGAACGCTTTTTCCTTTGATATCACACGTCAAAAAGCCAGAGTTGGGTCAAAATTGACCCCAGGGGTTAAACTTATGCCTGCAAGTGTGTACGTGGGAAACCACGACCATATATAGCATATTCCACCACTGATTGGTTCTGGCACTTGCACGACTAACCAATCAGATGCTGCTATGGGCGGGACAGTGCTGGATTGAGACTCCAATACAGACAGGAAGGTAAGTGCATGATCAGAGGCATAAAACTGTAAGAATCATAAAAGTGTGCGATATACACCAATATGGCAGAATATGGAGCCCAATAATCAAACGGGCAAACAATCGGTCTTTAAAACAAAGGTAGCCCCAAATTGCAACCCTCACAAAGAACCTTTCCCAAACACACACGATTATTTCAAAGTTCACCGATCGGATCAAGACACTGGAGTGTTAATAGAATGTCCAGTTTCCACCGACGCTAATCCGTTTTTTTTTTTTTTTTTTTTTAAATCTTTATCGCGGCGATCTGTCGCTCCGCTGCGGAGATAGCATCTGTTAGCCCCTCTTTTCGAGTTCTCCTGCAGACGGTGCAATTTTTGGAGCACACGCATCTGCGCCGTGCTGTAAAAGCTAACGGAGAGGTATCGCCGAGGTAGCGATTAGCGTGATTTAAGGCTAATCCGGTGCAGTGTGACAGGTTTAGCCTCTGATTATGCCGCTAATCTATTCCCGCCGCAAGCAGACCAAGCGCTCCGGTGCTTATTTTTGTCCTTGTCCACTAACTACACTATTGATCCGCTCGCTAGCGACGCCTTCGAGGCGGGCGCTAACAAGAATTAACAATTGATTGTCATTTTTTTTTTTTCACTTTTATCGCCGCGTTTTTAATGAGACGATTCTATCCTGGCGTCTTCTTGAGCGTGACACCTTGAGACGGACATTGATATAAAACTTACAATTGTAGCAAAGTATTAACGTTTTGGTAGAAGGCGCTAACGACACGTTTTGCGGATTCGGCGCGTCACGTTTTTTTTTTAACCAAAAATATTGATGTCGACGTCATGGATTGATAATATCGTAGACGCGCGTTGAGCGATACGTCTGCTTTACAGAAATGCTAACCTGGTATACCGCAATAATACTCAGTCTGACGCTCAGTCTAGAAGGCGCTAACGACACGTTTTGCTGATTGGGCGCGTCACGTTTTTTTTTTTAACCAAAAATATTGATGTCGACTTCATGTATTGATAATATCGTAGACGCGCGTTGAGCGATACGTCTGCTTTACAGAAATGCTAACCTGGTATACCGCAATAATACTCAGTCTGACGCTCAGTCAAACACGGAGTCTAAACCAGTCTAACATTTTCAGACGCAAATAAAGACTTGCGTGCCAGAGCGTAAAAGAAAATGAAATGAATTGAAATAAAATGACTGTTCCTGGTCCCATTTCCTGGTCCAGTTTGGTGGACTAGCGACGGGCGCTAGCCAAAGGGCAACTTCAGTTCATTTGGAATTGTAAGTTTCTAAAATCAAGTTTCATAATCCCCTGGAACTATCGTTTCATGTTGTTTTTTTTAGTTCTATAAAATATAAAAGGAGTGGTTTCCACTTCAACTAATACGCGTCAACAGGTCTTCAAAGTGCCAACGGCTGCCATTTAATCCATTGGATACTCCTCCAGCCTGGCCGTACATTCAATTAGCCCTGATTAAGGGCCTGTGATCTCATGCAATCAGGGTGTCGTTGAGCGCTTGGTTCGTCCTTTCATTTTTGCATCGTGATCACCATGGCGATCGAGGAGCGCGCGAGGCCGTCACGGCCTTACTCCTCACGAGTAGCATTTCTTTTGAAGAGCCCCATAAGTGGCGGGAATCTACAAAGCGCAGAAACTTCTCGCTACTTCAGTTGATTTTTCGGGTTGTTGTACGCTACCGCACATTGTTTTCACACAAGTGGAAAAAAAATTGACCTTCACATATTACGCTTTACCTTTTATTAGGCGGGTTTGTAGGAGAAAAAATCGTTTCCAGCTGTCTGTCTTATCTGTGTGTGACTGGTGTCCATGCCGTGCTTCAAATGTTGTGTTCTGGGTGGTCTGTTTTCTTCTGGTCGGTGTCAGGATTTTCTGTTCTGAGTTTGTTCGGGTTTTGATTTTTAACATTCTGGGATTGTTCGGTCTTTTGTTCATGTTTCCGTTTCCCTTCTTTGTGTGATTGAGTCCACCTGGCCATGATACCTGCTTCCCTCATGTTAACCAATCAGCTCTCTGTTCCAATTGTGTCCTATCCAGGCGCTTCTTATTGACGTGTCAGTTTTCAGTGTATTTAGTGTCCGGTTTCCTTTCAGTTCATGTCGGGTCACGGTCGACGTTGCGTCAATTGTTCCTGCCCCTTCGAGCTTGATAGTTTTTTGGTCATTTTCATCTTTTTTTTGAGTGCAACCTGCCCCCTGCATTTCGGGTCTACAACCTTCCACCACCTCACACCGCATCAAATGTAGCTCAAAAGCAAAATTTCTGTCAATTTTGTACAATTATATAAACATATACGTAACTAAATCAAATTTGCAAGTGACAAACATTTATACAAGATCTTATTCAACTTGTACATCAAATATTTTAATACAGACTGTAAAGTTTGCCCACTTTACAGTAACTACATTAGTGGTGCGACGCGACGCCAATTCCTAGCGTGATCACAATTAAATACCGTTTTCCCTGCAGAAGTTGCAGCCAAGGCTTAACGTTTTCTGTTTCAGGTTTGTCGGAAACAAGAGCATGCGACAGGTGCAAAACTTAAGGATTGGGGAGCTCGCTGATTGGCTAAGTCTCGAGGACTTCCCATAAGCTCCGTCGATCCGTGTTTTCCGCTCGTCTTCCAGGACAAATCCCGCAAAGAGGATTTAGCGAGCTAATCTAGCCGCAAGGTACGCTAAAGAAATTAGTTTAGTTGGACCGTCAGCTGGTGTTGATGTGCTTCGGTCACGTAGGGTCAGCCAGAGCGAGTCAGTAGTCAAAACATTCAGACTAATTCATTAATAAATCAATCAATCCGTTAGGGGCTGGAACTTGAACGAGATCCCTATCATTTTTTAGTGTGTCGTTGTACACGCAAACTCGTAAGATTTAACCACAGGACAAAAATAGGCCTTTGAAAAGTACTTTCAACGTTAGAAAGAAATTAGAATCAGGTGTAAATACCTCCCCCATACTGGTATTCAGGGGTTCTTCTTCAAATTTATACTGTCAGAAAGACAGCAAAAAGGCATACCAACACTACTGTATTTGCCCAAATAAGACATTTAAAGTAAAAAAATGAAGGCCAAAAGTATGGGCGCGTCCTATAAACGGTATTATTATGTCGGCATCTTAGTGACACCATCTTAATGACCAGCATCTTAATGACGCGTTGCAGCGCGGCACTTTGACGCCAGCAGAAAATAAGAGCCTAAAAACGCCTGAAGAGGGAGGCAAAAAAACATAAACGCAGCCCACCCCACAGATCCTGACTGTTGTTGATGCCGTAATGCGAGAAAAATACCATAAAGAGGGGACGAAAAAAACATAGTATTCTTTTATAGTATTCCACTTTGTCACGTGTAAAAAACATAAGCCGGGGACGCCGGAACAGAGCTCCACTGTGTTCGGTTTCTCATCACCTGACCGATCACCTTTGCAGTTGCACGGCGTTAGCGCTAAACTACGTCTATACGAATAGCACACGCACACACACACACACACACACACAAAATCAATCCCCACATTGCATTGTCGGACTCTTTTGTTGCTTCCCTCAATTGGACTTTGGCGCCCGGCTCACGTCCAGTCGATGAGCGGCGTCCCTGAACTTTAAAATGACTTTTGAAAGCTCTAAGTCTTTCTCGGGGGTCCAATTAACCTAGTGTCTGTTGACCTCCAGCATGGCAGACCTCCAAAACAAGCACTAATTGTGCTATTTGTTGTTAAAGGCCTTCTTGGAATTGTCAGCGAGGAAGGGGGGAGGGAGGGGGGATCAAAGGTCCCTGGATTGTTCGAAAAATGAGTCCTCAACGATAGTTTCAAGGATGGACGCACAATTGGATGGACATGACTATCGTAGCAAGATCCAGGAGAAAGTCGTGAAAATCAATGGCTGAAATGGAAGGGAAGGCTGCCATTTTGTTTTGGGGGAACCCTAAAAATAGGATCCAGGTGACGTCAATGAATTTTGCTTGACATAGACTCCTTTAGCCAAACGCTTAAAAAATGTAAAAAAATCCAAATAGTTAACAGGGACTGAACGTCTGGACTGTTGGACAATCGAAATCAAAACGTGTCTTTGAGACCGAATGAGTCAATGAGGCTTGGACTGCTTTGGTCCAAATAGTCTCCGATCAGGAACAGGCTATTTGACCGTTTTCTGTCAAGCGCATGAAAGTTTGATGACGATTCTGAGGACGCCTTCGAAAAAGAGCGAGCGCCTTTAATTACGCTTATTAAAAGTCGGGTGACGACAAGGTTAGCTTGTGAAGGTTTTGGACGAAGTTGCTTCCCGACAAGCCGCCGGGGTCCCCTTCCATAAACCTGCTAGTGAGAAGTCGTGATTCAAGTGCGAAAAACCTGAGCCGAATGAAACTTGCTCATTTGAAAAGCTTCCTTCGAGACCTCCTAAAGAAATGGGATTTTCAAGGCTTGCACCCCAACACAATCCACATTTCTCCTTGACGCAAATCTGCTGCTCTAATGAAGTAAGACCTCTTTTTTTCCCCCATACTCACCCGCAACTATACGAGTTTCCGACGTTACCTTGGAATTCCCGTGATGAATCAACTCCTTTAGTCACTTAGAGAAAAATGAGTAGCTACATATGCAGGATCCATATATGGATTTTTTTTGCTTCGACTTGCAACCAAGCAACCTTTACAACAAGCCGCAGTTTGGCGAGTGAGACTTCGAGCTAAAAAACAAACACAGATGGTTCGGCGTGTACAGTAGGCAGACAAGAGTAATAATCGGACTAAATATTAGTGCCGTACTGATGAGATCAGAAAGCTACTGACCTTTTTTTCCACTTATGTCATATTATATGCTATGTGTACACAAACAAGTCGAATGAAGTATGATCATTTTCCTGTCTCGCTACTTATATATTATGTACATTATGTACAGTGTGTATATATATATATATATATATATATATATATATATATATATATATATATATATATATATTTATTATATAACGGTAGGGGAAAGACACTCAGAGTATAAATTATAATATTTAAAATAGTCATACACTGCATCCAAAGACAAATATTAGCGCCGCACAGATGAGCTGAGAAAGAAGTTGACTTTTTACCTTTTTATCATTATTTGACCATATTATTATTATTTGTTATTATATATATATTATTTGTCATATTGTATGTTTTACAAAGCGCACCATTACCGAGCGGCGTTTTTCCTCATTTAAGAACACGTTTTCTTTCGGAAAGGGGCAAGAAGTTACCAGCGAGCGGTGCGGCAGAAGCTGCACGTCGGGAGCCAAACAGCAATAAGGAGGCCGGCGATGAAAACGTCAGATTAGCGAGGGAGAGCCATCAGCGGAGGCTCGCTCTTCAGATAATTCACGGCTAATCTGCGCTCTGCAGGTGTGCGCACTTTGCCAGAGATTTTCTCTCCGGGCGTTTATCTTGTCAGCGGGAAAAGCACACACAAACTCGCAAACAGTACAAGCCCATCCGGGAAATATGCTTTCAATTTGCTTCCCGCTCTGACTTTTGGCCACGTGGCGTCATTTCGCTTTCATGATCAGTCACTAATGATTGGGATTCAACGATAAGATAACATACTAATGCACTACTTTTATCTGAGGGGCGAGATTTTTTTTTTTTTTTTTTTTTTTTTTATAAGCGCATGAGTGGCAGAGAGCCGTCAGCTGCTAGCTAGGAAAAAGCTAATCATGGCTAGCCCATCTTAACATCAAAGGCATTTCAAATCACAGGGGAAACATTGAGAAAAGACAAGGGAGATGAAATTTCACCCAGATGGTGAAAACATGTCAAATTTCAACATGGCGTGACCATTCGGTTATCACGCTACCAGGAACGGACCATCGCCTGGCTGAAATACTGCGAGAATGATATGGAGGGAAATGACCCAAAAATACCGCACGATCGTGAAAACAAAATCTTACCAAACGCATATTATCGTTATACTTTTATTCTTATATTTTAACAGATTATTTTTTTAAATTAAAAAAAATAGCGTGTTTTTTTTCACCCAAAATGTTACCTTATTGTTCAAATGTTCTTCCAAAATACATTTTTGAGTGTAAAATCTGTTAATTATTAAAATGTTTCCCCTTTTTTTCCAATTATATATATTATATATAATTTTTTTTTGCCCTTGCATGGTATTTTGACCATTTTTGGTCATTTTCTTCCACATCATTCTTGCAGTATTTCAGCCAAGTGATAGGACTTTCCTGGAAATGTGACAACCAAATTATTTGTACCATTTTAAATTTTGACATGTTATCATCATGTGGATGAAATTTCAGCTCCCTAGTGTCTTAAGTCAATGCTTTCTCTGATGAAAAGATCAAATGATTTGGCAACATACCGCGCGAGGGTTAAATCAAGAAACTGTGATGACTTTTTCCTCAAAAAATACAAATTTATTTACATGTTAAAGAAACTAATACATACTAATAAAATCCTTGGGAAAAAAAACCCATCGTATTTGAAATTACAATTGCTGTCAAACTCGGAGGTCCTATTATAATCTGCGTGATTTCTAACTCTGGAAGAAAATAATATCGGAGACTGTCGCCGCCCTGGTGCGAAGCTAATTTAGAGCACAAAAAAAAGCAACGTATAATGAAACAGATAGTCCGCGAGCGAGGCAATATGCTTGAGTCAAACCTATAATCCAAAATAAATGACCCGTTTCCGCTCGGGCGACCTGCTCAACCACTTTTACTTTGAAGGAGCCTCGTGCGGCACCAAGCTAACTAGAAAGAGAATTAAAAATCTAGCTGCGGGCCAGCAGCTCATGTTTTTTAAAGTAGCCTTTCATTGGTAGCGGCAGCAGTGCAACGTCTTCCCTCTGGTTAAGCGCCATTTCATTACTGCCACTCATTTAAAAGTAGAAATGAAAAGATATGACTGGATGCACGCTCGGACCGGAGAAGAATCCGCAGGCCATTTACCGGAAGATACATTAATTCGCTTGATGTCGAGATGGTTTCTACCATTAAGTGTCCACGAGATATCTTTCTACAAGAGAAAAAAAATGCATTTGAGCAGAAAACTGGATTTATTTAAAGAAAATGCCACTATTGTCGTCTTTCATCACTTAAATCTATCCGTCCGTCTCGCTATACAGCGATAATACAGCAATAAAGCTATCGAGTTTGCTATCTAGCCAAGTTTGCTATCTATCTCACTAGTTTTCTATGACGTTACCGATCTATTCAGCTAGCTGGTGATCTATCTATCTATCTATCTATCGCGCCTGTTTTCTACGAAGTTGCCTAACTATTCAGCTGGCTAGCAAGTTTACAAGCAAATTTGCTTGCCAGCTTTCTATCTATTGCGCTAGTTTTCTATGAAGTTGCCTAACTATTCAGCCAGCTAGCAAGTTTGCTAGCACATTTGCTAGCAAGCTTCATATCTATTTATCTAATGCACTCGTTTTCTATGAAGTTGCCTATCCATTCAGCTAGCTAGCAAGTGTGCTAGCTAGCTTTCTATCTATCTATCTATGAAGTTGCCAAACTATTCAGCTATCTAGCAAGTTTGCTAGCACATTTGCTAGCAAGCTTTATATATATCTATCTATTGCACTCGTTTTCTATGAAGTTGCCTATCCATTCAGCTAGCTAGCAAGTTTGCTAGCTAGCTTTCTATCTATGAAGTTGCCTATCTATTCAGATAGCTTGCAAGTTTGCTATCTATCTATCTACCATCCATCCATCCAGGTAGCAAACTATCAAGCTAACTCGCTACATTTCTACCTACCTATTTACAGTCGCTACCAAAATAAACAAACCACTGTCCTCCGAGGTAAATTTCATTCAAAACTATTGACTATTTTCTCCACCAAAGTATATGGGTTGCTCTCAAAGCCGAGCCGGGATTGGCCCTTACCTGAGCTTTGAGCAACTGTGATGTCAGTTTCACGAGACAAGCGAGTGCCAAAACAGAAAAAAACAAACAAAAAAGATGTTGCTGCTTAATTCATATTCAACAAAGACCATTCATCAGAATGTTTGGACAAGCGGGGCCACAGAACATTTGAGTTGACTTCCTCTTTCATTTATTTAACGTGGCGCTAGATCCTCATTAAAGGCCAACTTTGAATCCAAACCCTTCACCATTTTACCCGCTAAAACTTTTCGGGCTTCCTCTCTTTCCGCCGAGTCAGCGTTTCAGCCAGCATTATTCCTAGCAAATGGTTTCTGGGGAGTAAAAAAAAAAAAAGAACCTCCGGCGCGTGTTCCCGCTCGGCGGGACGGACGATAAAAGACACGGCCGGCCTGTCTGTCTCCGGGCGCATTGGCGAGCGGATGCAGACAAACTCTCTGCGGGTTTGAGCCCCGCGGGCTGCGGTGGCGCGATTCCTCTTCCGCCATCTTTCAGCCAGGCACATTGCCATTTCCAATCCCCTGAAAACACTCAAATGTTTCCCCGCTGGTTCGCAGCTTTAATCAATACTTCCTTTTACGCCCTAAAAGCACAACTGTAATACAAACTACATCAGCTTTATTTCCATTAGTGGCTCTGATTCGGAAAGAAATCTCCCAAATGGGATACTTGCCACTGCGGCTAAAACCTACTCGGATCATTAGAAGCGCCGTGACACCTGTGGCAGGCAAAATAGGAGAAAAAAGTGTTTTCATACTATTAGAAAAAAAAGAAAAATCTAATCACGCTGGAAATGTAAAACTGAGGTGTCCAAGCTATGGTTCGGGGGCCATTTGTGGTCCGCACTTCACAATTTTGCGGCACATAAAATCATTTTCACATAGCTTGCAATGCCAATTTAAAAAGTCCTAAAATGTTTGATGGTGAATCTTTAAGCCTTGATGTAGCAGTTTTTTTTTTTTAATTATTTTACAGACTATGTTATTGCTTGCATGGCTTAATTATATTGTTCAATGAGCTGAAATATAAAAAATGGACCTTATGAGGTAAGCGTTTGAATACTCCTGATGTTAAATCTTGCTCCAATGACCTTTCTAAAATGAACTTCCTTCTTTTAGATCAATAATAAATCCAACTATTCTTGTATTGGATGAAACTCTAATCCCGCACTTATATATATATATATATATATATTTTTTTTTTTTTTTTGGGAGGGGGGCAAAAATTTCTCATTTTAGCCCTACAACAGAAAGAAAAACAAAAAAAACAAGCCATAAAAACAAAACAAAAAAAATTAATAAATATGTTGACAACTTAATGTATTTATTAGTTTTGATCAACATTTGACTAAACTAAAATGTAACTGGACTTCCTGGACTACTCCATTTTGTACAAAGAAATAGATTTCAAATATATATATATATATATATATATATATATATATATACACATATATATATATACATACATACATATACATCGGATCTAAAATAGTCTGGTGTTTTGAGGTGCTTCGCCAATAATTTGACCACACAAAGTTTTCCAATTTGCACATCTGCCTTGCCCAACTCAGCGAGAGTAAAAGTTAGCATTCGCGCGCAAATTCCCTTGAAAGGAAGCCAACTAAAAATATAGTAATAAAAGCTTGGAGCGGCGCGTCCTGGTGGGACAGCGCCTGCCTCATTTGCGCCTCCCTTTCAGATGGCGTCGACGCCAGCGCGCTTTAATGTTTGTTTGCAAACCCAAAAACAATCGGCATCTGAAACAAAACGTGATTCTGCTTCGGCGGGAAGGACTAGAAGATATTTGGAGATTGTTTTGGGTCTCTGGCGATGTGGAAAATGTACCCAAGCTGGAGGGCTTGATGAAAAATCCAACTTAAATTACAAAGAGAGTCGATGGCGACCCATCAACACAAAAGAGCAAACTAATTGGCACCAGGGGAGCCAAAACGGTAAGCCACCTTAATATAAATATTAAACGCGTCCATATTTTGTTGAAATAAATTATTAGTATATTAGGTTCCATTTCATAGTTGCTCCATAAATTAGGAACTTTGAACATATATACACATTTGCTTTACTGGTGGATCGTCTCCTGGTGGCTAGCATAAAAAAAACAAAAACAAAACAAAAAACCTGCAGATAAGCTGCACTGGAATATAAACTGCAGGGCTCAAATCATGAGGAAAAAAAAGGTGCGACTTTTATCTAAAAAATACCGAAATTAGCTCAGAAGCAATCCCTGCTTGAAAATGATCCTAATCATTTGATTTAAGATGTGTTGGGAAGAGAAACCTGAAAAAAAGGCGGGATACCGGCCCTTCAGTACTGGAATTTGAGAGTATCTAATATATCTACCATACATGTCTTTAAAGAATGTGTGAGGAAACTGAAGGACCCCGAGGACACCCATACGGGCATGGGGAGAACATGCAAACTCCACACTAGAAAGAAAGCCCAGGAAAAAAAGTATATATATATATATATATATATATATATATATATATATTTCTATATCCCATCTTCTGTTGTCTTGTGTTCACGCACCTTCACACCTTATCAGATCCCTTGCAGAGTGTTGACCTTCACATTGAGATTATCAAGACACCCCCACCAGCACCGTCCTCCCCTTCCTCTCATCAAAGTCTGTGGAGATAAGAAGTGACTGCTGGGAGACTGATAGAGACCTTCCGCAGCCAGCTCCTACCTTCTAGGCGGCACTCGGGCTCCCACGGATTTCCGGTTATCGGCCAAAAGCCGGCTGGGGGCGGGTGGCGCGCCGGAGCATATGGCGCCCGACCGCCAGCCGAACCATCACGACCGGACTAGGGAGGCTCAAGCCATCTCCTTTTCGTTTTAAGTAAGATGCACAGGATATTTACGTTCCCGATGCCGACTCTAGGGTTAGAATAGGGTCGCGTCTCAAATCAGAGGTGGGCATTTTACTGGGTTTTTTGGGTGGTCCGTCATTTACAGTCTGTCGGTACCGCGGACCCCAAATTGTAATTAGCGATCCGTCAGCCAAACATAACGGCACTGCCATCTGCACTTAGAAAAAAAATATATCTACAGATGCCGAATGTATCTATCTATCTATCTGCATTTGTCTGTATTTGGTACACGCAGCGTCCACTTCAACCTGTGAGGCTGCAAGGGGGCTCCTCCCACCTGCGGTCCCTCCTGAAGGTTTCGGATTTTCCCCAAATTGGGGTTTTCGAGTTCCCCTTCTGGGAGTTTGACAGGCGATGCTGTTGTGCACCTACGCCGAAAAGATGTCTCTAAAAGAAGTCCCGACATGACCTCTTTTCACCTGTGAAGCCCCTTTGAGACTTCGGTGATTCAGGGCGATACAAATCAAATTTGATTGATTGACTGATTGATGCCTGTGAAATCAAATGAATTTCAAGCGTGATTGTCACATGATGTATTTTTGAAATCTGAGGCCAGTCAAAACGTCTCAAAAGGGGGATTGCTAAGAAAAACTGCTTGTTGTTTCCTAAAAATATTTTTGGAAGTTGAAGGCAACTTGCAAAGTTGATATTTTAGTCATAACCTTGAAGTCATAATGAATATTTCGCAGGTGACATAAAACGATCAGATTTGGCCCCCTGACCTTGAGTTTCTAGTAGCTAAAGAAAACAATTCTTTAATAAAGCAAAACTGTTTACTCCATTTTTGGCTTCGTGTCAACATACAAAACGTGAAACTTTGATGACATGAATGATTCCAAAGCAGCTATTTAAAAAATGGCGTACTCGCGACAGATTGCTTATGTTTTATTTCTCAATGTAGGGGTGGAATTAAATTGATGGAAGGGGCCGACATCCCCCAAACGAAGGAAAAATATTTCGGTTGCATTTAAAAAAAACAAAAAAAACAAAAAACAAAGGACGCCATCAGTTATCGTATATAATCAATCAAGATTTTGCGCTGCCATAATTTCAAATATCCTACACATTCCACAGGGTAAGGTGACGATGGATGCCGCGCAATACAAATGGAAACGCTAGCGGCGGCCTCAAACGCGCGAGATTCCGATGAAAACGCCTTTTTATTTTAATGGCGACATCAAATCCTCTCCTCGGGTTAATTAGCGCACACAAAGCGAGCAGCCGCGTTGAATCCCCCGGCCGCTGTTCTCCTGCCAAGAGGCGGTGCAGGTGGGCCAAATAACACATCCGTGGCCTTTGTAGGCGGCTTTTAATTGAGTCCCACTTTAACGCCACACAAGCGCCAAAGCAGATGGTGAGGCGTCGGGACAAATATAATCATGGAAAATAATAAAACGGTAGGCGAACCTTGCTAGACCTTAATCCTGAGAAGAAGGTGAAAGAAAGCAAGTAGAAAAGACATAGTTTTAGAGTGTTACCACAGAAATGCACTGTTGTCACTGAGGCTGTGTCAATGATCTTTTCGATGGATTTTGACCTATTATGAAAAGGAAAAGACGGCTTGACTTGTCTCTTTAGACTTGCGCGTGAAAAAGAAACAGCGAAGGGCAACCTTCCGCGCACTTCTCACAACAGTAGCCGCTTGGGTAAAGAACATCTCAAGTAAGATGATCAGCAAATCATCTCTGAAGACCTCAAAATTTCAAACAAATGGGACGGGTCGAAAGATGATTACTCATGGAAGAGTAGCGGGACGAGAAAGAAGAAGGACGTTTTTCGAGTGTGTTTTTTTCTTTTAAATGCTCTATCTATTTTTTTTCTTGTCTTTGTTTCATTTCTGAGGATTTCTTGAGCACAACGGTAAAAAAGGATTACGTAACGAGTAAACTACAATTCCAATTATGTATAAAAAAAAATTGCTTGCGCTATTTCATTTACAACAACACAAATATGATTGTGATCATTTCAGAGCTAAGTCACAACTATTTTTTTTTTTTTCTGGTTTAAAGGGACAGTATCAAAATCTTTCTCATTAGCGATGACTCATATTCGCCTACGTGCTTTTATGCAGGCTTTGAAGGGGCCCCCGTCATGCAAATACCGTTCGTCTTTTTAACGGCAAAACACCGCCGTCGGCTTTACGACGGGATAAATCTCAGAGGAAGAGCGGTTGCGTTCGCTCGCTGTAAATTCATATTTAATGTAACTTCCTGTTCGGAGTCTGTCAAGATAATTCAGTGGGAAGAACAAAATTTAAGTTTGAAGACCTCAGCTCAACGCGAATCTGAAAAACGCGTGTTATCAGTTTTTCTTTGGCTTCTTATTATTGGGGCCGGTATCAAACATAAAACGAGGAAATGAGAAGATCTGGTCTCTGAGAACAATGTCACCCGCTCTGACTCTAAAGTCTGCACGTCGGAAAGTTTCGCGTAAAACGACAAAAATACAGAGTGGTCAAAAATTTCGATTTTGACATTTCGCCAAAAATACCCGTTGAG
Organism: Hippichthys cyanospilos; assembly: GCF_059441005.1. Lineage (NCBI taxonomy): Eukaryota > Metazoa > Chordata > Actinopteri > Syngnathiformes > Syngnathidae > Hippichthys > Hippichthys cyanospilos. Next base: position 23,297,824 of record NC_142375.1, on the reverse strand, counting down.
GTCCCTCTTAATTTGCAAGGAGCCACAAGATTCTAATTGTCGACGAAAAGCATGAAAACGAGTGATTAAAAAATACAAGGCATTTTTTTTAGCTAGCGCGTCGAGGGGAACCTGCCCGGAGTTGCTTCCTCTGATGTCATTTCCTGCTTGTTGTCACCTCAATTGGGAGCACTTCCTGATCAGGACTTAAAATAGATCTGAGTGGCGCGCTCTACAAGGTCACATGACTATGGACTCAATCATTATCGCAATCGTCGGATATTTCATAATTTCATTTGTTTTTATGCTAATAAGCAAAACAATTAAAAGTTGCGCACTATGTAGTGGGTGTACTTTATTTGTGAATACTACACGATTTGCTGGAAATGAGTTTTTTCTTGTATTTTTTTTTTTTAAGTTTTCTTATAAACACTTACCGTATTTTTCATTCTTTTGTGACTTCGGTTTTTTATGTTTTTGTTGCTGGGACCTTTTTCGGCTACGGGCTCGAGTTTGGTCCACGTGCGATGGCCGCTACCCCGAGGGCAACTTCAGCTCAAACATCGCAGCAAAACACTGCGATTTTTCGACGGCGCCGTCGTGCGTATACCTTTTTTAAACGAACCCGAGAACTACTGCGACGCCTACTTTAAGAGGGTTGACGACATATTTTTTATATATAGAAAACAAGGGGTCGGAATATTCGTTTTCTATTCTTTCTATTATTTTCTCATCTTAATCAAGTAAACGAAGCCCTACCATATTCCCCGTTTAAAAAAAAAAGCAGCGTAACACGTTGCAGATGCTATACTTCGGAAACCATTATCAATGAAGACTTTATAATCATTTTTCTTATCAGCGTGGGCACGCATGGGCGTTGTGTCAATCAACATAATAGAAAGCGGGCTTTGCTCAGCGCGGCCATAACGAGGTCGCAGCTTCAGAAGATAATTAGTCGTGCCAATGAGACGAGCTTTTGGCTAACGAGCGTCAACGGTGGGCATATGTTGTGAGTTTGTTTCCACAAACAAACAACAATTGCTGACACATCCAGCGATTTTCCACTCATAATTTACGTGTAAACAAAGTTTAATTGCAATTTGTCGATGACAATCAAAAGTTCTGACACTTCATCGCCTATTTTCTAAATTGGTTTGATGGCTAATGTTTTTAAAGCGCCTTGTATATAAAAATAGTATTCATTCATTTGTACATTTTTATACGTATACAAAGTATGATATAGTGTGTACTAACCGTACAAATGGCGATATGAAAATGTACTGCTTAAAGTATTCTAAGTACCGTAATTTCCGCACTATAAGGCGCACCTAAAAGCCTTTTTTTTTTAAAGATTTGTGGATGGCGAACGAAATGATAAAATACCATCGTTTCCACACTATAAGGCGCACCGGATTATAAGGCGCATCCTCAATTAATGACGTATTTTAAAACTTTTTCAGTCACAATATAGTAATACTCAAAGTAATAATAATAATAACTCAAATATTAATCCTAAACTCTCAATAGCATAATAACTCAGTCAATATGACCGACCTTGTTCAACTGTAAACACACAAAAGAAACAGGTAAAGCTTACTTTATCACTTCATTCCCCATATACAAATCTCAATATTGATCCATATATCGGGCGCACCTGATGATAAGGCGCACCAGCAGCTTTTTAAAAAAATTAAGGCTTTTAGGTGCGCCTTATAGTGCACAAAATACGGTAAGCTTGAGCTGGTTCTTTTGTGTGTTTACAGTTGAACAAGGTTGCTCATATTGACATTGAGTTATTATGCTCTTGAGAGTTTGAGGTTTTTGAGTTGTCATTGTTTATTAATTTGAGTATTACTATACTGTGATTGAGGAAGTTTTAAAATATGTCATTCATTGAGGGTGCGCTTTATACTCCGGTGCCTTATAGTGCGGAAAATACGGTAAATTCTTGATATTCTTTAACAATGTGTCTTACGGAATTGGACCAATATTAGTGCCGTACTGATGACCCAGGGGAGGCGTTCAGGCTGATGTGATGTGACAAAAAAGATTTTTAACTTTATCTTTGGAATTACTGAATGTTTTTAGTGATATTTTTCCTCATGAAAACATATGCTACAACCTTGTTTTTTTTTTGCGGGATTGCTGCTAAGAATTAATGGCATTTCCATTTAATTCGAGGTGGTCGTGGAATAAATTAAATTCATATCTCAAGGCGTCTTGCGTAGTAATGCCGGGATGGTTTTATACCGTTCTCGCAACGCGGAAGGTGTTATTTACGACGGTAGCAAAAACGAGGGAGATGACTCCCATTTTTGTATTTGTAGTATCAATAAAATGCTGTTGTTAAGATAATAGGAGTTATAGAAGGAGGCTGAAAACAAAATGAAGGAAATAAATGATAGGAGGCAAGGAAGCAGTGAGCGGCAAAGGAAAAAATGTACACGGAAGATAATTCTTATCTGGAGGCGGTCAAGGGTAAACGCCGACACTCCCGCGTGTGACATTGCAAATAATCCAAGTTTGTTTACTTTCAACTGTAATAAAGTTAATCTGCGGTTATTCTTTGAGATGACCTTGCCGTCGTCGCGCGCATTAAGTCTGGCTTTTTTTTTTATTGATCACACACACGTCTTGTGTAAGCCTACAGTTTTTTTTCTCCCCCGTTTGCAAAAATGCCTTGTGCAAGTGGAATGGTTCTACACGGAAAATGGCAACATATTGTGATACATTTTACTGTTTAAGTGTGCGCATGGTTGGAGTTGTCTTTCTTGATGTATATAAAAGGTTTTTTGTGACTATTTTTTTTTCAAACCACAGTGATTTTTGCTGTCTAAAATGTCACATTTTATTAAAAAGTGATCAGTAGGAACAGGAACTGTCTTATTTCAGTCATTTAGGTCCATGAAATTGCATTTGAAAAGAACCAGTTGGGTGCTGCTAGCTAGCAGTGGAACCGCCGCAAATTACTAGCAACCGGTGCAATATAACACAATGTCAGCATATTTACTGGTATTTTTTTAAGCATCCTTCATGATCATAATTTGAAATTTAGCTAGATTTCAGGTGGAATTAGTGTTATTGAATTTATTATTATTTAAACTTTGCAACTTGGCATGTTCGTCTCACACGCAGAGGTAGTGGATTTGATTACCTATGTGGAGTTTGCATGTTGTCCCCATGCCTGTGTTTTCTTTTGGGGGGGGGGGGGGCACTCTGGTTTCCTCCCATTGTCCAAAAACATGAATGGTAGGTCGAAGGGACTATCTAAATTGTCTCTCGGTATGTTTTTGAGAGTGAATGATTGTTTGTCTTTGTGTGCCCTGTGATTGGCTGGAAACCGCTTCAGGGTGTAGCCTGCCTACTGTCGACATTGTGATTTACAACAGATGCCGAAAAATATTTCTTTAATACAGATAAATAAAGACCAGCAGAACCCCGGTCACTATTTGTGCAGATTCGATGTTTTTTCAATTAAAAAAAAAAATGTTCAAAGGCGCTAAAAGCGCATTTTCTTTTAGCGCAAATGAAACGAGAAGCTTGAGTCGAGCATAAAGCGTCGAGCTTTACTGTTATGGTGAATCATACACAGCGCTGCTACTTGAGCGGGTCACCCACTCCGCTTCACCCCCCCCCGCCATCGCCATATTTCACACTTGAAATCAATAGAAGGCAGGCTCGAGCTCACATAAAGTCAAAGGACATAAGTCTCCTACGTATTATGCAGGGATGCAAGCGGGAGTAAAAACGGCAATTTTTTACGGTCTTGAGGACTGTGTAAAAACAGTCTGAAAGGGCGCAAGCTTGGAAATCTATTTTGCATGCGTTCGCCTCCGCTGATATTCAAAGAGGACCGCAGAAGAGGCTCTCACGCCCTCGTTGCCGACACGTTGGACCGCCATCCTCTCTCCGCTAGTCAAGTGCCAGCGAGTGAAAAAAAAAAAAAAATCATGGAATTCGTCCACGATGACCGGCAGCGGGGATGTTGTTTCGAAAGCACGTGTGTCGAGGGATGGGTGAATACATGATCGCGATTGGTGATTGTGACACGATTCAAGTTGATGACGGTTATCGAGAGAAGACGCGACAGAAAATGGACGGATGAAAAAAAAATGCACACACTAATACAGTGTTCTGTTTTTTTTTCCCATTAAACTCCGGTGAAAAGGAATTTCCGCAAACTAGGGTTTGTTCCCTGACGGACATTGTTCATATATAAATAAAGTGTATAAAATGTGTTGAATAAAACCCTTCCTAGCTTTCTTTCCCATGCCCGGTGATCTCCTAACCTTAACAAGGAGGATGAACAGGCAGGTGTCTCCTTTTGAGCACACATTTTATTTTCTTTGACAACACGCAACATATAGTGCGCCAGAGCATGGCGGGCGGCCGCTAACTCTCCCCGCTGCCACGAATACCACTTCCTTGCCACCATGCTGAACCTGACTGCCCATTACCCGCAATGAAAAGATTTTGGAAGGACCAGGCTTGGCCTTCAGCCGAGCTGAACTTGCCCTCTGGGTAGTGGCCATCGCACGTCAACCAAACTGGGCCCAGATGCAGCATTTTTTTTAATTCATTTTAGTTGATGCTACACGCCGCTTCAACACATGCACACTACTTAATTTTCGCAATATTTCGGCCGGCATGCATTATGGATTCCACCCCACCGCCCCCATGTTGAGTGATGTGTGGGTGGTAGTGAACCCAGAAGCAGGAACGCCGGAAACAGGGTGTACCGTACTCCAAACGCAAATCTTTAAAATGAAAAAGGGACGAGAAAAACCAAGGAAGCGAACTGAATGCTAAGTCCAAACAAAAAACCTCGGAAACAAACAACAACTAAAGCCAAAGCAGTTTAGGAAAACAAAGGAATATGACCACGAAAGACAATGACCCGACAACGAACTGGAAACAAACTGGGAACTAAATACACTAGACACTAATTACGAAACTGACGACAGGTGGAAAAGATCACACTAACCAGGACAAACGTGAGGTAAACAAACCAGGAGCATAGAACAAGAAACCAATACAGAAATGAACAGAAACCCCAAAATTAAAAAAAAAAAAAAAAAAAAGTGAAGCGCGAAGGGGTGAGGGAACACCATCTAATTTTCATGAAGTACGTCATATACACCCGTAAATGCAACACTAGCCACTTTAGGGACTGTTTACGTTTGAAAGCAGCCCTTGATCGTTGAACAGAGAAGAAAAAAGAACTCAATGGCTTCAAATGACATCTGGATGGAGAAGCGCGAGATAAAAGCAGATGTCAACTTTGACTGGGGAAAATTATCTGCTGCGAAAGAGATGAGAGAGGGGGAAAAAAACCAAGACAATTACAGTTAAGTGACAGCTGCGGGGCCCGGCATGATAAACGGCACGTAATGCGCAGCGCGTAAAACCGACGGGCCGCGTTGAGTGACAGATAAGCCAATCGGTGGCAGGTGAGAGGGGGAAGGCGGGGCGACCAGTCAGAAGTCCACGGTGGCCCCTCGCCAGCCACATGATGATTAATGTAAACGCATGCAGGTGGGCGCATGGAAGCGTGGAGTTTGCGCTTATTTGTTTTCACACACAGAGCCCATTTGAAAACAGTTAATGACAAAAACAGCAGCACCTGCTTAAATATAAGATACTGGGTCACATTTTAGGACAAACCTAAAACACGCTACACCTCACCCTTGTGCGGTATTTTGTCCGATCCGTTGATATTTATGTCAAAGGTGAGGTGGAAACTTTCTGAGACGCCATGGCGATAGCCATATTTGCACGACATTTGAAAACTTTTATTGTTGTGGTCCGTCATTCGTCAGGCGCTTGTCTACTTCTGTCAGCACTCTTGCTAATTCTTTTTTTTTACTGCTTTAGTACTTACACCTGAAGTTAACACAATGTATGTTTCTACAGTTACACTGCAATTGAAACAACACAGTAATATAAGTGTAACACGAAAAAAAAAGGAAGCTAAGGGGTTTAACACTAGGTTATAATACACCAAAGTGGGGACCTCTGTGCTATAGCGTGAAAAATGTTTGATATACTGCAAGTCAAAATGTTTTGCTGCACCGTTATTGTTCAAATCTCTCACTCGCTGTTTGATACCCATGGATTCTCTTTTATTTATTTCTTTTGGGGAGTTAAGACCTTTTATGGAGTGTAAATCACCGCCAGCATGACCGCTTCAAAGTTTTTTGTCAGGAGGGTGCGATACATGATTATTTGGCGGCCTGGCCTCCTATATACAGCTCGCATCTTGAAAATGCCATAAATTGGGTCACTTGTATCTCAAGGCAGGGATATAGTCATCCGCGGCAAAAACAAAAAAAAGCGCTTTGTTTCGGCCAACTTGCGCTGTTATTCGATTGGCGCGGAAGCCTCAATGAGCTGTGAAGGTTGAGGCGAGAAAAGAGAGGGATTGACACTCTTCTGACCGCGGAAATGTGTTTACACAAAACGACTGCCTTACATAACCGTGCTGGCAGATGGGCAGCGCGCACACACACGCACACACACACACCTTTGCAGCAGATGGATACTTCATTATTCCAGAGGAAAAAGCCAGCTATTGTTTTGAGCTTGGAGGTGGACCGGCAGTCAATTTCAAACAATAAGTGAACTCAGTGTGCACCTGCCGGACTGGATCGCGAATATACGGATGCTTCCCAAGGTGCAGACAGGAAGTGACAGGTGGCTTTTCTTGCCCAGGTGTGCGCTTGTTTAAGAGGAAAAATAATAATCACGCTTCGGAGAAAAAGATTCACTACTGTACGTACGGTAAAATGTACAGGCGTGACAAAAAATATTGCATCGTGCCGTCAAAAGCTGTTACTCTATATCAGGGGTGTCCAAACTGTGGCCCAGGGGCCATTTGCGGCCCTCTTTCTATTTTTAAGTGGCCCACTAAGAATAAAATATAAATATATATAAGAATATAAAATATTCTTCCCATGCCCGTATCGGCAAGCGTAAACGCAACTTATATTCTCCTGGCAGGAGGTCAAAGTGCAAATTCGTTTAGGTGAGCGGGAAAAAGATTCCACACACGGCGCGAGACCAGAGACCGTATTTGATCACCATCACGCCGATTCTATGACGGTCTCAAAGCATGAAACCAAACACAGATCAGTGGCGGGAGGATTTTTGTGTACGGGAATGAAGTGGAATTGCAAGGATGACAAAAGCAAGGAGAAGCGAGAAAAGAACACTTGTTGAATAATAAATGACGGCGCCGCGCAACACGAGCGGAGCCTCGTTTCCATCCATCACTCGCTTTGCACACAATGGACACGATTTGCAAGAAGAAATCTGACATTGTGTCGTTTTGGCCAAGCGGAAGACAAAATCGCATCGGCGGACTTGCGCTGCTCATTCGTTTCATTTCAGCAAACGGCGTGGCCGGAATATTCCGCAACTCGTTGCCCTCATTTTGAAATCATCATTGCGCTTTCATAACAATTGAAAGCCGCTACAGTGGACCCCCCCGGTTCACGACGTTCCTGCCTTACTTTTTTTCACGACTTGGTTTTTTTTTTGTCCCCACTTTACACCATTTTTTTGACTTGGGTTTTTTTTGTCCCCACTTTACACCATTTTTTTCGCCTAACGACACCTCAAACATGGCGGTGAGAGTACGCACGTTTCTACGAGGGGCAACGCGCGCATACGTCACTACAAAATCAAATAAATAAACGCAAAGACGGAAGAAATAAAAGGCTACATGACAATGATTGTTAGATGGCTGGACAGCTAGCACATAATGAATAATGGAGTGCTGATGGTGCAATGGATGGATGACATGATGACGAATGAAAAGACAGGTGGGCAAACAAAAAATGAGTGGCGACTGAAAGAGGATAAGGACAAGAAGATGTGTTTGCGTGTATGTGTGCGCACTTTGGTTTTGCTGCATGGTGGGGACCAAATCCCAGATTCAGGTATGTACTGTGTGCGGCATATCTTACAAGACTTGAAAAGACTTAAAACAACAGTGATTCATATGGGCATATTTGAATGCGCAAGTATGAACGCGTGGCACAAGATGCTTATTTGCATATTCACTCGTTGCTGCCGCCCGACGTTGACACTTGCGTTGTGTTTTGTTTCACCCGTTCAGTAAAAGTAACGCAGAGACGCGAGTCACTTGAAACACCGAATGGGAAGGCGCTTTTAGACACGGCGTGTAAATGGCATCTGAAAGAGCCCACTTGGCCACATAATAACTCGTGCGTGTGAGGGCCAAGATGGACGCCGCACAGGCCGACGTTGGAATAACATGTGCCATTGCACTTGTCATCAAGAGGTGCACGTACGCATTTGTGTTGCGTGCGTGTGCGCTCGTGCAGCAAAACAATGGGAGGCCATCATTGGCATCGGCACTCCTTTTGGACCATTAAACACAGCACAGCCGCACTGCGCTGGAAGCGACGAAAAAAAAAAACCACACGAACCCATGTACACACAAACTGTTGTACACTAACGGTATCGAGGATATAAGAGGATATAACAATGATTACACAGTGGTACTTTGAATTATGAATCTAATTCATACCGCCAAAAGCCTCTTACTCGATTTTTACATCAAAACTCATTGCAGTGAAATGAATTTGTTTCAGCCATTTTTTTTTTTTTTTACATTTAAAATTATATTGTTTCAAGAAAACTCATCTATTAACACACGTTATCGGATTATTTATTCAACACCGAAGATTGTAAGACGCTTCCCAATACGAAAGTATTCGAGTGTTTGAATTTTTTTGACCAGTAGTCTTAAATGTATCGTTAATTCAATCATTATATGTCGAAAATCAACTTTAGCTAGCAGTGGATGAGTTAAAACATTTTGTGAACTGTCACATTTATAAGACACATTTTTTCACATTGCAAGAACTTTGTCCCACCTAAAAAAAAAAAAAAAGAGGTTTTGTGCTTAAAAAATTACTTTTTGCCAACCTTGTTAAAATGGATTTTGGACGTTTATAGCCGTCATTGGCAGTGAATGAGTTAATATTATTGTAAACCACTGTAAAGTTAAGCAGTTTGAAGAATAACACTGCATGTGAATATACAGGGAAAGGAACTGATCTTTAGCAACCTTCTGGTTAAACTGTATTACATATAAAAATACAATTTTTACCGTTTTTTTTTTTTGGCATACCTCTCAAGATAGCTTGATACCACTAGCGAAACTAGTCATAGATTGAGAATCCCTGAGTAATCTAAAAGTCACAAATTCACACACGCACACACAAATCAAGAATATTATTTCATCATTTTTAATGGAATAATTTAGCACGGATGTTCTTGGCTGCAATAATGTGGTACGTCGTACTGTATAAATAATGCTAATGAGTCTGCGTATCCTTGAGGCAACGATGCGGGTCGTGCGGTTATCTAAAGACGAAAATAATGCAGGTACATCTCCAAAGTGTCCAAGCACGCTTTGGTGTCCTTTGATGTTAGGCCTCAAGGCGGTCCAAAACTGATTTTTATCTACGCTTATTTCATGCCGGTATTTCTTGTGAACTTTGGAGATGATTTGCATGTGAGTGGAGATGTTTTTTTTTGTTTTTTTTTCGGCTTTAAAAAGTGATGCCAAAATACATAAATGCACCTCAGAAAAATCACCACCCCGCCCACTCAATTTTAGGTCAGTCCAGAAAAACAGGCCAAAATTCTGGCCTCATGTGGATCAAGTACTGTATATGTGTTTGTCTCATATAAAATAACCACAATATTGAATTTACAGTCCAATTGTGACAAGCCAAATGTGACTCCAGAGTGCACCCAAAAATGTATCAGAGATCCTTCGCGACACCCGAAAGTAATTAGAAGTGAAGCCTGTAGGCAGACAATTCCATTTGAAAAGCAAGTATTTCATTTGTCGTTTTTGCGTCATTTTCGTTCTCACAGTATTTTAGCCAGGGGATGGCACAGTCTTGGAAATGTGAACTAAGTGGTCATGCCATGTTGTAATTTGACATGTGGTCACCATCTGGGTGAAATTTCAGCTCCCTAGTGTTTTGTTCCATTTGGGTCATTTTCTTCCACATCACTCACACTATATGGCACAGTACTGGAAGTGTGATACCTAAGTGGTCACGCCATGTTGAAATTTGACATGCGGTCACCATCTGGGTGAAATTTCAGCTCCTGAAATAGTTTTCCCAATGATTTTCTTTTGTTGTAAAATGGCTTTGATCAAAAGGATGAAAAAATACCGCACAAGGGTTAATTTTGACCATTTTTGGATCATTTTCCTCCACATCATTTTCACGGTATTTTAGCCAAGGGATGGCACATTCCTGGTAGTGTGATAACTAAGTGGCCGTGCCATGTTGAACATGTTGTCACCATCTGGGTGAAATTTCAGCTACCGAGTGACTTCTTCCAAAGCTTTCCCTTTGATGTGAAATAACTGATGTAAAGATCAGAGGATTTGACAAAATACCACACAAGGGTGAAACAAGACAATCTTTTTTTCAAATTTCCCAGATATAATCGACCCACTTCACTAAGCCCCACATGCTCTCCTCGCGTGCGCGCCAAATGTCGCAGTTTAAGTGCATCACATCTGCCGCGAAACAATGGGCAGGCCACCGTCCAAATGGAGTGCAAAGGCTCAACAAATGTTCCAAAAATCTGCCAGGATAAAGTAAGAACGTCTCCCGCACATTTGGACAAAAGTGGAAGGAAGTTTTTACACCACGTGGCTGAGTGTAAATTTCACTAAATAAAAATGAAAGCGATGGGCAGGTCAAACTCACAATCAGTGCTGTATTTTTTTTTTTTTTTAATGTCAAATATGAAGCTAAAAAGCATCTTAAAAAAAGATGCCTTTTTCCCTTTGGTCCTCCATCAATTTATCCGCCAGCCGAGCGCCTATTATGTGCAACGGCGGTCGCCCGTAAAGGGGAGTTCATTTGCGGTTATTGCGTCAGGTAGTAAAAAAGCTCGCCGGTCACAAAGCCGAATCTTGATTTACCTTGAACGGCGGATCATGTGATGGGAAAATTACAGCTCAGCGGAGCTTGAAAGAGAGAAAAAAAAAAAAAAAAAATCAAAGATGACAATGTGGAATTATAACATCTATTTGCACCTAGATGGGAGAAAACGCAGCAATCAAAATGTCGCTGGCAATTTTCCATACTGGCCAGTATATACAGGACCGCGTAACCTTTTTACTGAAAGCGAAAAGAAAAGAAATTGTTTTTCCTTTGACAATTATTCTCACGTTATCTCAAGCGTGTATTGTTGCAAGGCTTATGTGTATTTTCTATTGATCTCTTCATCTGGAAGGGAACAAATTGAATACATTGATTTTGGGAGGCAATATGTGCGCTAGGCAACGTTTGTCAGTTTCACATGGACTATTTTGTGCGTTTAGAAGGTTTCCTTTCTGGAGGATTAGTTCGGAACTGTCAATGCACCGCTCAGCATTGCGTCGAATGGTGCCTTCATTTTCTGGCTTTCTGGGGTGCCGTATTTACGCAATAATAAAAAAGAACCGTAAGTAAAAAAAAAAGGAAGTCCGTTTTTTGCGGGGGCCCCTATATTATTGCCTATATTATAGGCAATTAAAAAAAAAACAGTAATAGCACAATAAGGGCAGTAATAGTGAACCACGAATAAATTAATAGATTACATTCTGAGCATATTATGGAGTAGATGAAGTGGATTAAACTATACACATGAGGAAGATCATGCAAAATATCGTGCAGTGCAAAATATGATGTATTTAGCAGCTTTCCTGCACTGCGCTGGGAAATGAAAGTCCCAAGGTTTTTTTGTAAACATCTCAGTCGAAAATGAGTATTTTCATCAATAACGCTAAACTTCTTTTCCAGCATAAGCCTGTTTTTTTTGAAAACTCATCACATGTTTTCATCCTGCCAAGTAATAAACCCACAAACCAAACAAAAAATAGCATATATGTTTTTATATGAAAAGGGACAAAAACACAGCTTTTCTGTAACAAATTCTTAATCATATTTTTGTAAGAAATGTGAGAAAATCCAAAGAAATTTATACATATTTTTTAAGTAAGCATACATATTTCAAGAATATTTCACATTTTTAACTACCGTATTCTCTTCATCTCTTTGTTCCATTTACATATGAGCATTCCTAACCTTCAAAAAATGCAATGAATTGAGTACAAACGCTACGCTCTGTGTTTTCTCTTTGCTGCTTTCCGTTCGCTAATAAATGAGCTTGATTGGCTGGCTCCGCTTCTCCCACCCGCTATTTACATTTGGTCAATTATGCTCCCGCTAACATGGGCCAAATGGAAATTTTCTCCATTTTGTGGCCGCGGACCACCCCTTGTGAATTTAGGAGCCTCCCGCCCCGCTAGCCAACACGCACGCATGCAAATAAAGTCCCGCGGCGGTAGGCGGGCGACGGCCACGTCGTCGCTATTTACTTACCCCCGGGGCCGACGCTCGGACGGACGACGCGCGGCTCAAAAGGTCGGCCGCCAGACGGCCCCTTTTTTCTCAGACGCCCATGGAAAGCCGACACCGGCACAGCTGCGGCAGGCCGCCATCGCTGTTCTTTCCCGTCTTGCGGCGGCCTATTTAGTCATGACAAATACTGCTCATTAGAATTAAATATTCATGATCGTCATCTCCAAAACACGTTGGGAGCCGATTTACCCGTGAGACCCGACTGACGACAAAACATTAAATTAACAGCATATACGATTCGGAGATGGCCGCCACTGCCTAATTTTCATTTGGCTCCGGCTCAAAAACCTATTGACATCATGAAAACAGTTAACTGGGTGTCGTTTGCACATTTTTCAGTTTTACAGTATTGCAATAACAGCTCTAAATAATTCTTTTGAATCATTTTAATTAAAAAAAAACTTTAACCATGGCATTATAGCTGCATTATGAAAAATAAACCCCATCCCCAAATATAGAATTGGATTTTTCAAAATAGATTAAAAATTGAGTACAATGGTAAAGTTGAGAATTAAGTGGGATTCATAAAAACATCTTGGATGTCTGCTGAGGAAATTTGAGCAGTTTTATAGTCTTGACTTCATAATTAGTCCAGGTTTTTGTCACGATCGCGTCAAACTAAAATGAGGACCCCAAGACTCCCAGAACCAAAACGCAGAACACACAAAAGGTTTTCCTACAGGAAAACCACACTCAACACGCGCAAAAACAATTCAACAATCTGTAAATTCAACCAAGGATTACAAAAAGGAGTCAAAGTACCACCAAAATAGACGTAGCAAAAACTGGATGTACTTAACCAAGATTGGGATCGGAGCCAGCAGCTGGACCACGTCAGAACTACAAAGCAAAGAAAAATAACTATCAGGAAAGCGGGTACAAACGCAGACAAAGCGACAACCAAAATGTTCTAGCTCGAAAGAGGTACTCGAGAAACGCGGGACAGGGAGCAGACGATGAACACAATAACCCGGCAACGTTTACCTGCTTCGGCCGCACCTAAATAGTCCCCTTGATGAGATGCGCCCCAGGTGTGCCGCCGGTGGCTCCGCCCACTAATCTGCAGACAAGACACAGGATTAGGAACGCAGAATGTGACAGTTTCCCTCTGAAGATCACATACATAAAATTCTAAGGAGGCAAGGGCCACAAATGAGGGATTTTTTTTCCCCTCAGGCAAATATGTCTAACTATATTGTAGACTTGCAGTCTAAAAATGTGAATTCACATCAATGCTGAGGCGCGGTCGTTTGTCGGTTTTGAAAATATGAATTCTCTTGAAATGGAGAGAAGGCGAGGGTTCGGGACAGACCGTGGAGTCAAAGCGAGAGTACAGAGAAGTAGCATTATATTAAAGCAGATGTTCCACGTTCTTCTTATCACGACAGGAAACTCAGAACTCGTACTAGCTCAAAAATCAATACAGAAAATGCCTGTGAAAATTCTGCATGGGGGTGTCTCCTAGCTCACCCACAAATGATGAGAAGTCTGCATTTTCATTTCTTCGGATTAGGATTGTGACACTAAGGTTGTTTCAGGGCAAACAAACAAAAGTAGCTAAATTTGGGCAAAACTAGCGCAAAGTAAAGGATGATTAATTATGTCGTGGTGTGTTTTCAGGAGCAGTCTATTTACACTCTTTAATTGCCTCCCCAAATAGTGGCTAATTGCTTCAGTGCTATGGTCCCCAGGTGGTGCTAGTGGCTCCCGGTCTAATGCCGCCGTGTGTAACGCAATCTCATTGATCTTCGTCTCCGTTTGCTGTCACGCCAGTCTGCGGAGATATCTCGCCGTGTTTTGAAACTCGATCTGCTTTCAAGACAGACCTGAAGTATGGTAGCGTGTCAGATGTCGAGATGACATAATAGCTCACAAAATGGGGACTGCCATTCTGGGGGGATGTTGGGAAGAGAGATGAAAAGGCCAGAGGATGGATGGATGGATGGATGATGGATGGATGGATGGATGGATGGATGGATGGATGGATGGATGGATGGATGGATGGTGGAGCTAATATCTTGATGGACAAACGGATGAATGATGGTTGGATGGATGGATGATGGATGGATGGTCGGATGGATGGATGATGGATGGATGGAGGTAATTGGACGGACAGACGGATGGATGGATGGTGGAGCTAATATTTTGATGGACAGATGGATGGATGATGGATGGATGGATGGGTGGATGGATGGATGATGGATGGATGGTCGGATGGATGGATGGATGGATAGATGGATGGATGGATGGATGGATGGATGGATGGATGGATGGATGGACAGACAGACGGATGGATGGATGGATGGATGGATGGAGCTAATTGGACGTACAGACAGGTGGATGGATGGATGGATGGATGGATGGATGGATGGATGGATGGATGGATGGATGGATGGATGGATGGATGGGAGACAAACGGGTTACGGATGAACAAATTCTAGATGAGCGATGATGAGGGAGGGCAGCAGAGCGGGCGGATGAAAAATGAAGACTGATGGATGATTGATTACAGGTGGTGACGGATGGATTGACTGCTCGGTGGATGATAGATGGTGACAACAGTTGAGGACTGGATAGAGATGGATAACGTATCATAATTCACAACCTCTCATCTGAACAATTGATGGATGGCTTGAAGGATGACATTGGATGTGCAGATAGCTCCTGGACGGAGAACTTTTTTCCACAAAAAGAAAGGTGAGGGCATGAGGAATCATTTGGTGGACGGATTAATGAAAGGATCGACAGATGGCCCGAATCTTGGACTGGATGGAGCTTTTGGATAGACCATAAAGACCTGCGGATACCCCAATGGAGGGAAGGCTTGTGGGACGGTTAAAGTTTTATTTTTTTTTTTTACCTTTCCACAGTCAAATATACACATAAATTAGGGATTTAATTTCTTATTAAATATGAGTTTTATGGTCTTGTTATTTCTAACCAAGAAGTGAAACGTCTTGTTTACTAAAGCCGCACCTCTCACCGTCTTGCTGCCTCGCCCCCTTCATGATGTCGTTCATTGCTGACCGGCCATAAAGCATCCATCCATTCATCATCTAGGGCACCGGGTCACTAAAGCCTACCTCAGTGATGATAATTTTATCTCTTTGTCATTTTTTTTATAATAAAACGTTGTAACTAATGCTGTAAATGATAGGTTGTTAATTACTTGGCCGGTGCAAAATCTCTCCTCTTGGACTCCAGGAGCAAAACGGAACTAAAAGACGAGGACAAGGTCGGCATATATTTACTCTTGCATGGGTGGTATGAAGGTTTACTATCCTCATCTGGCCTCTCGCAAGTCATGTTTATCTGCTCGGGTGGGGCTGGTGCTAAGAGCGCAGAGTAAGTAAAGAAATGCGTCAATGGCAGGAAATAACTCTGGGTTTTTTTTAGGGTGAGAAATCAACAATGTACAGGTTCAATTAACTCTTTCAGTGCCTCGCGTTATCTAAAAAGGCAACGCGATTGCGCCGGCTGATTTTGACACAATAGGACGCATCTTTCGAGGCCGA
Organism: Hippichthys cyanospilos; assembly: GCF_059441005.1. Lineage (NCBI taxonomy): Eukaryota > Metazoa > Chordata > Actinopteri > Syngnathiformes > Syngnathidae > Hippichthys > Hippichthys cyanospilos. The sequence goes on along the minus strand of NC_142375.1, from coordinate 23,281,860 downwards.
CAGGCTATTGTATTGTATGACTATGTAGAAATCGATGGAATGATGTAAAAGATTGGTGTCCATTCTTTACCTAGAAAAAGAAAGGAAGATTCTATCTTATTCCGTTCTTGAGTAATGTTTGAAAAATAGATTTGAGTGACACCAACTTATTTTGGACAAAAGTGATTTTGACACAAAATGTTCTGAAACATCTCGATAGTCTTTCCCTTTGCTAAAATATGAACAAAAACAGTGAAACTCTGTTTTTGATGCAAAATAACAGTTTGCGTATGTATATAACTACATTAGAACAGTGTTTGTGGATATAAATTCACACAACTTAAGTATCTTCCGTGACGAAAATTCTCATCCATTTCTTCGATTGGCGACCGCTCACCTGATACTTATCCACTAGCAATATTTCCACCTCTCCTCCAAAAGTCAAAGATGTGGACAGTGAACAACTGACGATTTACGCCGCTTATTTCTAATCAAATATGAATCCAGAATGGGCTTTTCATGAGAACGGCGCCTCTGCTGGGTGCGGGTCTGGAGGGGCGTCGGAAAGGCGGAACCAAATGAATGATGACGCTAATAACGCGGCGGGTCAGCGCATCTCCTCCCCCCTCTGGAATATCGCCGCCTTATCTGATGTATTTTTGAGTTGCCAATGTCAGCGGTGACGGACGGCTCCCCGGCAGGCTGCGGCGTCGTGAAATATTCACTTCATTTTTGCTGAGGCCATGCAAATTTCATGACTTCTCGGCGCGCTGAAATAAACATTATGCTTTGTGAATATTTGAACGCTGATTATAGCTCACGCACCAAAACCAAAGGACGGATCTACGCGGTCTTAATCGTGATAGAAAACACACGACACCATGACAAAAAAAAAAAAAAAACGTTTTAACTGCGCTTCGAGAGTAAGGGGGTGGACACATCCTGATTGGATTTTCCACTTTGAGGAAGAATCCGCCGTAATGTCATCGGTTTTCTTGGGGTGGTTACGGGAGAGCCAATTCGCTCTTATTTCAGTCTGAATGGTATTTTTGCAGCAATTTAAAATGATTTTCAATCCGCTTTCAAATCAATTGGATTCAGGTATTTTCAGCATTTTAAACTAAATTTCACTGTATGGTCTTTTAGCAGTTAAATATATAGCAATATAAAGCAATTTTTCATTTTGACTTTTCTTTGAAATGTCTATGAATCTTTACCTTGTAAATACATTTGCGTTGCAAACACATTGAGTTTCCTTATATTTGAAATGTGCTGTATAAATAAAGTTGTATTAAAAATCAATTTCAACCAGTGCTTCTCAATCAACCCCCCCTCCCACACACACACACACACATTCAACAATAGGATATATGAAATTTAATATCATTTTTTTGGCAGGTTGTGTGCGAAAAAGTCTGGAAAAGACCGAGGTAAAACAAGTTGAATTTTTCAACTAACAGTCTGTTTGTGCGTTTTCCCCAAGGCTTCTGGCTACTTAATCAGCCATTTAGCAAACACAGCTAATGAGCCATCACTCACACACACACACACATATACTGGCCTGCTGCTGACTAAGCATACTCGTGCGACCAATCACACACCAAGGCACCGGCTAATATAACTAAATGGCAGGTTGTGCCAAGCCTTACACAGTGTGTGATTTTTCCCGGCGCGGTGAGATCAACGCGACTGGCTTTAACGCAGACCTTCTGAAGTGTAATTGCAATAAAATAAGGATTGCCATCTTATGTTTTTATTCAGTTTTAGACTAACCTGTTACTTTATTAAACGTTGTAAAAAAAAAAAAAAAAGTAGTTAACAGTGGTTGAAAGTCCATTTCTATTGTATTTTTTTCTTTATGTTAAAAGGATACAGTTTTAGAGAAACTTATAATTTTTTATAGATCATATTCTTATTTAGGGTTGGAGCAAACGTATACATTTTTTTTTTTATTATAGGAAATACCACAATTCCCCTCATATAAGACACACTTTTTCCCAAGAACGGAGGCCAAAAGTATGGGTGCGTCCTATAAACAAAAACTTTAAGAATTTGAAGGGTTTTTTTCAACACCATTTGTGGAATATTGATTTGTGAGCCACGTTAGCTGAGTTTTGACACATAGATGTGTATTTTTATATAAGCTGTGTTCTTAAAATAATTACCGTAACATAACGAGCTGGAGGGCAGATGCCAATTGGCTTTCGCAACTAACAGTAGCTTGCGTTAGCTGATGTCGTTACGGCATTATTTTCAATGAAAGAAGTGAGCAAACTGAACCAACGCCCGAGCGCATCCTTGTTCACACGCAGGAATATTACTAAAACCGAGAGGAAAAAGTTATAATGCCTCCAGCTGATTCGATTAACTCATTCAGTGCCATGGACGAGAATTCTCATCTTTTAAAATAGTAATGATAATAAATAATAAAATTCTGCTCAAATGTGTTTTTTATGGAGAAGAGCTGACACCCTCGACTCACGCGCACCCAATACAAGCCAACTGAGCATTGTAGTGTTAACTGTGACCATCGGCTAGCGGTGTTTCCACACTTACGACAGAGCTGTTACCGACAGCAATTCTAACTGAAGAATGGAAGTCAATCTTGTGTTATACATTTGGGGAGTTAGGGTAATCTTATACAGAGGCTGCCCAGTGAGTGGGGGGCGCAAAAGGTTTTTTCTTTCCCAGGGGTGGCTTTGCAAAATGTAATTGAGAAGCACTGGCTTCGGCGTCGATGGTCATGAGGGTCGCTATTGTAAATTTTGCCATCAAATAAATGCCGTTAGCAAGCATTTGGGAACGAGTGACTCACTTAACTTTAACATACACTTTAAAAAGGTCAACACTTATACAGGTGCAAAGTCAGAACTCAAGCGGCTCCCGCGACCTGTCGTATCGCTGGCGCGTTCAAACGTCTAACCCAAGTTGCGCTCCCGCTTTTGTTGAAAACATCGTTTTAACATCAAGCGGGCCCAGCTGCTTTTGAAAGTCCGACAAGTCGCTCCTTCCCCTTTAGTGTTTTTTGTGTGCATAACGTTTCAGAGGTGCCTCGCTGAAAGCGAAGCGTCAAAAGGCGGCAGGGTATTTGAAGTGCGGGTAAACCGGAGGTTGCGAAGGATTAAGGTGTTCAAACAAATGCCGCTGTCTGCGAGCCTTGATAGGAGCGCGCGTGGGAACGGGCCGTATTGTGCCGCCGCTATCGGGGTGACAAACCTGTGGCATTGATTCACAATAGGCTGAGTGCTTTACTACCAGCGTATCCAACCAAAATTTTTCTAACATGACTCGCCATAGTGCAGCCCTTCGGAAAATAAGGAAAAAAGCAACCTTGAACAACACTTACATAAGCTAAATCTGTCATTTTATGTGTACGTTTTGTAGAATGGGACCCACCAAAACGTCTCATTTGGTTAATACAAACATTTTAAGTACAAAGAACCAAGAAATTGAGAAACCAAAAAATCAGCCTTACATAGCAGTTTTACAGATCTACATGAAATTGCATGAATGTTATCCTAACTGTAGAAGGAAAAAGTCTACATCTTTGCCCAGAGCCCAGCCATCTATTGTGGTTTGGGCAAAATTACACTCGCTGTCATTTGTCATTGCTGTCATTTATCGTCTGGCCTTCAGTCTTCAAATCTTGACATCAACTCTTTTATTGAAACTAATTTACGGGATAGTTACTGTATATATGCATTATAGTCACATTTGGAAATCAACTGTGGTTTATAGTCAAGATCACAGCAAGAGAAACCAAGAAATTTTAGCATGACAGAAGAGAGTATCCAACCTGAAATGAGACCGAGACTAATTAAAACAAAAATCACACATAAAAATCTAAACAAATACGCTACGGTATTTCCGTCGGGCGACCGAGCCGTGCGATGTTCACCACGTGAACAGTAATTGAAGTTCCTCATCAAAAAAGCATGACTTCTAAGTAGGTACACCTGAGAAACGGACTACATGATTGACATTTGGCCTCGGAGACGGCTCGATCCCTTGTCGTCACGGCAACGCATCAAATATCCATGAATAAGCACAGCGGAGCGTTCCGCCGTAGCCAGATAAATGAATGTCAAATCCGTAACGAATATTTAATCTTAACACGCTTGCGGTATCTTTCAGATGAACATGGTGAAGGTTGAGCTATTTTTATACAATCTACATTTAGGCGGAATACCAATTTATCTCTCCACCCGAATACCGTAGGGATCGTACAATCAATACAAAACGGCTGCTGTCCCTTTGCCGTAACAAACGTGGAGACGGGAGTCAATCAATAAATCTGGTTATTTATTCTGTTTGTGTTTTGGTAAATGACCACTTATCGCCCTAAAGAGCTAAACACTGGTCACTATTTTCATTGTTTATGATGGTATTCAGCTGAATGCCGCACAAGAATGTTCGATCGCGTCTTTATTTTCTTCAAACTGAGTGTATATGTGTTGATTTGTACTTTGGCGATGAGCGCCTAGTCCCTTCAAGATCCTACAAAAATGATATCGTATGGTTATGTTTTTGTTGCAGACAAATTGTTCCCGGTACATCATTCATCCATCGTCAGTCGGCCATTTTTTTCATGGATATCACTCCAAAAAGTTAGTTTGGGGCGAAAACACAGTGAAGTTTGACTCCAATTTAAACTTTTGGCTGCAGGGAAATGAAATGCGTGACCTTAAAGGGGGTGTGTGTAATTTTTACGGTAAATGCGGCAATACACACTCCTCCTCCAGCTCTTTGTAGCTATAACAGCCATAGCAACCTCCGGAGGAGTGCCACCCCCCATGTAATATCATTTAATGATAAGTAGACCTATGATTATATTTAAAACATACAAGTTTTTGATATTTATAATCATTTCATTTATTCATTTTGAATGAAAAACAGTTTAAATTTTATACAGTGTCACTAAGGATATTGGAAATCTCAAAATGGACATTTTTATCAAAAATGTGTATTTTTGTCTAACTCAAAACTCATCTACACTACATATGCCTGCTTTAGTGAAATACATCTTATTTTTACTATATATATATATATATATATATATATATATATATATATATATAAAATTGATTTTGATATTTAACCCCTCTTTAGGAACATGCAGTATTTTTTTTCCATTTTGTTTTTGAGCCTTAAGTTTGGAAAACATTTGTTTTCTCATCTTCCCACACAAAAATCTATTTTATTTATTTATTAAACATTCTTGGCTAGTCCAATATCTGCATTCCCCAGTTTCCCACGTTAGCATCCTGGGTTTTCTAAACAAGCTCCAGGACTTCCACACAAGATCACAGACACAAGCCACGGCTTTCAACTGCAACAGCCGCCCCTCGCAATCGCATCGAGGAACTACAAAATGGGGACACGGCAACGCTGTGTTCGGTTCCCCAGATGCCGCCGAGATGTCTTTCCCCTGTCGGGATGTTGACATTTCTGTGTTAGCGCGTGTATATTTGTGCGCGTTTCTCAGTGTGTCTTCACGCCGAGCTTGAGAAAGAAACCAATCAAAAATTGATGAATGCCAATCTCGGCCCGCTGTCCCGCCACCGATTTTGCAGCTCTGAGCCCCCACGGAGGCAGCAAACAAACGGCCATGAACTATGTATCTTATAGACATAGTAGCTTATTACAATAACAGAATTGTGAGAGGATTACATCCCGAGGGTGGCTGATTTGTCGCCTGTGCACTTTCTTTTCCAGAGGATAAAAATAAGAAGACACGGACTTGGCGTCCGAACTTGCTTCCCCTCTTTTCATTTGATGAAGCTGAACTGATATTTGCTGATTAAAAAATATTTTTGGCTAGTGCAAACAAACTGTGTGGTGTAGTCAAATTTGACCATAGAACGCAAAATACATAAATGAAGATTTTGTTTCACAACCGATTCTTTTGAAATCAGCAGAAATCTTGTGTCCGTCTTAAAAATATCTTACTAGATAGCTAGCTAGCACACTAGATATAGACCTAGCTAAGTTAAGCTAGCTATAGCCATCTATCTATCTATCTATCTATCTATCTATCTATCTATCTATCTATCTATCTATCTATCTATCTTGCTAGCTTGCTGACTAGATACCCAACTAGCTAACTTAAGCTAGCTCTATCTATCTATCTATCTAGCTAGCTAGCTAGCTAGCTAGCTAGCTAGCAAGCTATCTATACACCCACACACATGGCACACATTGCAAAAATCTACATATAAGCGACACCAATTTTTTTAAAGTTATAGAACAGCTTTTCCACCTTGTAAGGTAAATGAGTGTGGCTAGAGGATAATGTCTTTAGCTAAATCCAGCTGGTATTTTCACGGTTTATGGGGCCTTACTAACCAAGAAGACAACATTGCATGGTGGCCACTTGGCTCACTTTGCGCTCATCATGCCAACCTCATACTTAGCGGCAGGCATTTTTCAAATCATTCCGATGGCTGACACGCGTCTTCGCCATGCAGACGGCTCCGCGGGAATTGCTGCCGATACAGTTCTTGCAAGGTTATCTTTTTGCGCTTTAGGCTTCTCCATTAACGTTTATAACAGAGCGTGTTTTTTTTTTTTTTTTGCAATGGAATAGCTCCCATTACACACATTTAATAGCATAGCAGCATGAACACGACGATTTGCCAGAGGAGGCGATTATGCAAAATACTACACTAAGCAACCGCATCCTCTTTTGTGTAGCCGTGACAAGGACGTACATACAACATGCAAGTCACGTACATATTGCGCACAAGATCAACTTGCGCTGCTTTAAGGTTCTTTCATTCCGTCCCGGGAGTGATTTGACGTCTCCCGGATCTGAGAATCGAGAAGGAGCTTGAGGCCCCTGCGGACGTACCCCTAAGCTGTCCAAATCTGAGCGGCCCCTATTAGATAAGCAAATGTACATACATAATACATTCCAGCAAGACGGCGGTGATTGGCTTGTTTTTCGTACAAAGCCTTCCGCTGAAGAGCGAGGCGGGAGTCTTGTAGCGCATCTGAAGTACTAAATGGTGTCTGCTATTAGCAATTTCGTCTTTCTGTGAGGGGGAAGAAATGGATGGGATGATGTTGAAAGCACTCCAAATACTCCATTTGAAATATCAATGCTTAAATTGTCGCTTCTGATTTTTTTTCAGTAGGATTATGAATTTTTGTCAAGCTACTTCCTTCCCCCTTGAAGATATAGGTGTCAAACTAAACTATATCCAGACCAATGCCTAGTTTGAAATGGTCCACAAGAGCAAATTATGTACCGTATTTTCCGTGCTATAAAGCGCACCCTCAATGAATGACATATTTTAAACCTTTTTCAATCACAATATAGTAATACTCAAAGTAATAACAATAAATCAAATAATAACTAAACTCTCAATAGGATAATAAGTCAATGTCAATATGAGCAACCTTGTTCAACTGTAAACACACAAAAGAAACAGGTAAAGCTTACTTTGTCGCTTCATTCCCCATATACGAATCTCAATACTGATCCATATATAGGGCGCACCTGATTATAAGGCGCACCGTCAGCTTTTTAAAAAATTAAGGCTTTTAGGTGCGCCCAATAGTGCGGAAAATACGGTACATGGACTTCATGTTTCTTGCTACATGACAAAAAATGGCAAACTGTCTTCACTTCAATCCCAAAAATTTATTTTTATGCCCCCCCCCCAATTTTTATATTTAGAAAATTCATGATGACATTAAAAATAAGGATGTACAAGAAAACAAAGTGATACACGGCAAACGGTGTTGGTTATTTAATTCGAATTTTATCTACTCTAACCAGGAAAACGTTGAAAGGCAATGTTCTCGGGGGATTCAAAAGCACTCCAATTTCCCAGTATCGCCGTCTTTAAGATGTGTTCGTATTTTTTTTTTTTTTTTTTCCAGACCATGAAAAAGCGACGGCATCTGTTTCTGGCTGATATTATAAAAAGGCAGAACTTTTAATCACGACGTGAAATGATCCCGCCTCCCCGGGTGGCAGATGAGTGATGTGTGTTGGCATGAAGTGGCGCACGGCATCACGTTACGACGACCGCCGTTTCTCCACAATGGTGAGCCTCTATTACAAGGCTTTGCTAATCCATCCATGAAAATCCATGTCCAAAATGTGCCTTTTGTGTATAATCCCGACACAATTTATGTGGGATTAGGGATGAGAGCAAGGTGGGGGGGGGGGCACACTGGGGAAATTTCGTACATCATAAATATCAATATCAGTCTGCTGCTCAATTTATAGAAAAAAAAATCCTTTACAAAATGCAAGAATTTACACATTCATCTAACGACAGCCACGAACTAGTTCGCTGCAGATGTAGAAGAAAACAAGACGATGAAAAAGAAACGCTACAAGAGTTATAAAAATGAACGTTCTGTTTTACTTATGTCTTTCTTTGCCGTACTATTATTTTCACACTTGGAATTTTCCATGACAATTTGTTCATTATAGCTAGTGGCTAGAGTGCAGTTCCGGCCAGACCTTATTTTTTTGCATAAATAAATAAATAAATAAATAAAATTATTCAGCCCTAGACCCTACAATGGTCAGTCATTTAATACGGTATTTTTAGCATACTCTTATCAAATATATTACCCCCCTCCCCCCACCCCCACCCCAGGAGAAGTTGGGAAGTGATAGGAAGGAGTTTAAAAAGAAAAAAAAAAGAGAAAAAGGCAAAAGTTAATCATAGGGGATTACTGTGACAGACTTCCCCTGTTCTCCTCACACTAAGCTAACAGGCTCCCCGCTGTTGGTTCTTAAGGGTGTCTTTAATTTTTGAATTTAGGCGCATCATTGATCTTCTCAATATAACTTTCAGACGGGAACGCAAACACTACAAGTGACCTTCAAAGTGGTGAAGATTGGAAACAATATTGAAGTAAATCCGCCGTGCTTCTGTCATCTTCCTCCTTGGGGGGGGGAACTTGAAAATGGTGTTTATTTGCCGCATTCTGGCACCAATTTCTGTGCCATCTGCGCAAGCTCCACTTGGTTGGTTTTTAACGACGGAGCAGTTTAGTTCCAGACTGGCTTTTTCTTATGTGGCACTTATGTTCTGGATCTTCTGTGAGCGCTATTTTGGGGAGGGCCTTTCACAAGGAGTGTGCTGGAGAACACGCCATCCGCCTCAGGTGTGACGCTTTGTCTTGGTGTCTTCATATTATGGCTTAACTACAGTAAATTTGGGACTATAAAACTCACCGGAGTATCATAAATCCTAACATCAGGAATTTACGCGGAAAGACGATATATGGTAGTATTTTTAATATATATTTTTTATTTTTACTTTCAAGTGCCTGTTGCGAAACAACATACTGTATTTGTATACTGTTTTCAAATATGTCATTCATTGAGGGTGCGCCTTACAATCCGGTGCGCCCTATAGTGAGAAAAATATGGTACATACATTCATATATACAATCATACACGCGGCAAAATTTTATACAAGATCTTATTTCATGTATACATCATTTGTATCTTTCAATACTATATTTTTATGATGATTTTTTAGCAAATTTGATGCAGTACTTTTCAGTTCTATTTCGTAATTGTTCCATAAATTGACACCTTGAAGAGATACACACATTTGCTTTACAGGCGGATTATCTTCTGGTGACTATTAAAAAAAAAATACTGCAGATAAGCCGCACTGAACTAAAAACCACGGGGCTCAAATCATTAGAAGAAAGTTGCGGCTTATATTCAGAAATTTACGGTACTTTTTCCTTCGAAAAAACATTTTTTCCCTCCGAAAACCTGATCTAATGGACATGGCGTTACCCCTGGTGTTTCTAGGGTTCCTGAGGTCTATGTGTCTTGACCTGGAGGATTTTCTTCATTAGGGTCGTAGGCCCGCTGGTACCTATCCCAGCTTTCTAGGGGCAGTGGGCAGGGGACACCCTGAACTGGAGTTTTCCATCTCCCAAGGTTAGGGCTCACCTAGCATGCAAAAAGCTACGTGCACTTGTCTATTTAAGACCATTTCTTTTCCGATCGCAATGCGCTACGCGAGTGAGGGGCAGGAGGGAGAAGGCAATTACGTGAAGTCTCCAAACACGTTGCTCTACAACGCCGTGTATCTATTTGTCACTTCTTTTGGTAATTAGGGGAGCTTCCGCCAGTGGAGAAAGGGGGTGGGGAGGCTTTGCTATTGTAATCTCCCGCTTTTTGCTGCAGGCAGCAGAAGACTTTACTTTCCGAGCACAGCTGTTAGTCTCCGGCTTACGCAGGAGGTTTTGAATTCTTTATTATTTTCCATAAATTACATGCATGTTGTTTTCTTGAAAGTGGCCTTAGTCCTGAAGTGTCACATGGATTTATCTAACAAAAATAAGCGCACTTGCTAGATAGCCTTGCGCTTTGTCTGCCGTCTGCTTGTTATGATCTGTGCTTTGGGCGAGGGGATCCGGCGGGGCGAGCGCCTCCACCGCCAGGCTCGTCAAAATATGATATCGTTCTCATCCAATCCCTCTTTTATTTAACGGTTAAATTCACGGCTGCGGCGAGAGCCTAGAGAGCTGTCTGGACCTGGCTGCGGGCGCGCGGCAAGTCATCTGTCTTTTCCTGATCTCTGGTTTCAAGTTACCAGGGCGGAGGTGTGGGGGGTGGACTTACAGCTAAAGACATTAGTCACCACGAAAAGCAGGGCATAACTCACTCAACGTGCCAGACAGAGCCAGCGACTTGGATCTCTCAATAAAGTCCCTTTTTCCGACGGCTCGGCTCCGATTGATTTCTCCTGTGAAAAAAAAAAAAAAGTATCAAAACAATGGATTTGGATTCTTCCTTTGGGGAATGAACTTCTGACAAAAAATGGCAGTGTGAGACAAACTATAAGGCCATTAACTCCTCGGTGTCAATTCCGACCCAATTTGGGCCACTGATCTAGAAACATCTTTAAAAAAAAGCATTAAAAGAATTAAAGGATGCCAAAAATCACTTCAGATTGTCAAAACTGGTAGAAGTTCAGAAGGGCAACACAGCCTCATTCCTAAATGCTCGCAAATGGAATTTCAAAACTTTCACAACCATCACAACTGACACCCAGAGATTAAAGGGGCTGTATCGTGGCATGGGCAGAAAACTCTTGTTATAAATACCGGTTCCCACTGGACCAATTTGATAGGAGGAACGGCTCTAAATGAGCACGGTCACACTGTTTTGCATTTTAACCACAGCAAAATAATTCATTCATTCACATTGCAATTGGCTTTAGCATCTTGTAACCCTCATGAGAATTAGAGGCCAAGATGGTGGATGGATGAATGTTCCGTGACCGGCCGGAATCCAAGTGTCATGAAGGGGGGGGGTTTGCATCTACACGTGAGAGGTGCGACTTCAGTAAACAAGACATTTCACTTCCTGGAGATATCGGTACATTAAAACTCATATGAACTTAGAAATGAATCATAAAAGTAAAAAAAAAGAATCTCTTGATTATGAATAGCGGAATCATGAGTTTGATCCAATAATTTTTTTAATGCTTCACAAAATCATCTTGCAGGCTATATTAAATCTCCCTGCGGGCTGGATTCGGGTCATACGTTTGACACCCAGTAATTTCTTGAATGCAAATTTAGCAAAAAGTTGTTTTGACTGTCAAACCACTTTACTCACAGTTCTTTTTTTTCTATTCACAGTTATACTCTCCCTACAAAACGTCATCAGACTTTTCTCAAGAAAAAGCCACCCAGGACGCAAGTGTTTCTGGTCACTGTCACAAGTTAATAAAGGACTTCCTGTGCTTTGCTGAGGGGGAGCAGGAGGGGGTTGGTTTAGTCCTCCAGTGCAAAAAGCCTGCAAGTCCGTCCATCATCCATCCATCCAAGAGGTCCAGAAGGCAGCAGGACGTGACCCCCCCAGTATTGAAGAGCGCAAACACGCGCGGGGATCAAAGCCGAGGAAGCGGCCGCGGGCATCACCTGACCTGAATTCAATTAAAGCTTTACAGGCGGATCAGAAAGGAAGGTGGGGGCGGGTCGCAAAGCTCAACGCCGTCTCCGACTAAACTGAGGTTGAGATGGAGGAAGATGAAACATTGAATTCCAGCACCCCCTCCTCTCTCCAGCTCAATAACTCTCCCACATTGCGCGCACACAAAGCCCGCAGGTCTTGTTGGTTGCCTCGGCCTGTGGGCAAATGTGATTTTAATGAGCCCCCGCCGAATGGACGCGAGGCCCACATTCTCACGCCAGACCGCCGGCTCCAGGAGGCCTGGGCATTTTTTGCCGGCCACTTCACAGCGTGGCGTCAAACTTAAGTCGTCTATGTGTGAGTTGAAAGAAGACGTTGGCAGAGGGAACACCATATTCGCGTTTGATTTGCCAAACGCGAGCGATTCGAGGGAGGTGTCAAGAAACTCACCCAACGCACTTTTTAATAACTTGTAGACGAAGAATCTAAGTTTAAGTGAGGACCGTTGCCAAAATGTTCAAGGAACATTGTGTTGAATGACGACAGCGCCAGACAAATTCGTCGGGCTAGCAACAGGAGCAGTTTCAGGGAGATGTTGAAAAATTTAAGGCCGCTTACTTTTTAATAGCTTGTATACAAATAGTTGGATCCGTGGAAAGTTTGGCCACCCGTCAACTGGGAAATTACTGTACGCAACCAAATCAATCTCCTGAGCGTTGTATATTGTCCAAAAAGCTTGCATGTAAAGTTTTGGCTGAATCATTTATGTAAGAGTTTAGCTCAATGGTGTCCAAGCTACTAGAGTCAGCAGGCTATGATGTGAATAACACGGTGTTGTTTTGGGAAAAAGAACTGTTAATTCAGGGCACTAAAAAAAAAAAAAAAAAAAAAAGAGACGAATGAGGTTCCTTTTTCTGGATTTACCTTCTTTTCATCAGGTGTGGTTTTTTTTCTTGGTGCAATGCAATATGAGCGACCAGCAATAGCTAGGTCAACACACTGAGCACCCATTGGTGTGGACTATGCCTTAATAGTCGACAGAATACCATAAAAATGTGAAAGAAAATGACCCAAAAATGGTCAAAGTACTGCAAGAGGGTTACATTTGTAAACAACTATTTTTTTTTTACATTTCTTCTAATTTGCAAGTCGTCCATTCATATACTTTTTTATTACAATATGTTATTTTTTTAATGATCTGTAATTGCTTGTATATCTTGCTACATGTGTTCTCCGTTCGCTGTAATATTGACAAAAAATTGTTAAAAAGCATTGTAACAAGAAAATATGTTGATAAAACAATTAATAAATAAACAAAGTGTGTATTTTTAACATATTTTGTGTCTCGGGATTTACGACTCGACTCATTCCTCACGTTTTTTGAGGTTCCTTCGCCATTTTCCAAAATTGTTCCATGTTAGCTCAGCTGTCGCTTGTCCGCTTCTACGTACCTGCCAGTGGGATAAGAAAGAACACAAAAGTCATTTTAGACCTCACGCCTTACATGACTAAAGTTATTTTTTTTTAAAATATAGAGGGAGAAACATACAGAAACGAAATCAAATTGAGTTCACTTGTTGCCAGTTTGGAAGTAGTTCCGGACCACGCGCAGGCGCGGAGTGATTTCGCAGCGCAGTCGTGTAAGTAGTGCGCGGCAGAGGCGTCGAGCAAGGGAAAGTAGTGAGGAGGTTGAGAGAGAGCTCCTGCTCGGAGTTGCCGTCAGTTGGATGATCGGCGAGCTCGGGCAAGCTCCGCGTACCATCATGCCGACATTTGGACTACCTAAAGTACCCAGCAAGCCTCCCAAACTTCGGGATTAATCCTTATTTCTTTGGGGGTGAAAAGGTACGTGACTTGGTTTTGTCCCGAACTAGTCAGTTCCGTTCGTTATCGTACGGAATAAAGTATGGAAAAGTTGCGCGGTAGTTCGGTTTTTATGATAAGGAAATCACGTCGCTGTTGAGTTTGGGTAAAGATCGAATTAAAAGTCGGTTGATTTGTTTTAAAGCAGGGAGCGTGACACTCGCGTTCGCGGTTTGAATAAAAGCTCGTCTTTCCATACGTTCGGAACAAATTCCTCGCTCGGCTTTTTTTTTTTTTTTTTTTGCATGAGGTTGATGTTGAGTTGATGGGGGATGGGAATTTCAAATACTTTTCTTCGAGCGCTTCACTTTGCACATTAAGTCAAAAATACTGATTTAAAAAATGTTAATCGTCAATCTGTGCGATTCGTGCACATATTACAAACCAGAATTTCGCTTGTTTAAAGTAATATATTTAAAGTTTGGATTTTTCCCCCTTATATCCCCTCACAATGGACGCCCACGAGTAGCAGATGGTTCTTTTGTACCTGCAGCCCGTGCGGTTTCACATTTAAGGTGAACACCGATTAACCGCACGAGAGAGCTAATTACACAAGTAAACAGTGTACGTTCTTTCCTCGGGATTTCTTAATTCAGTTGTAATGGTAATTGCTTTTGGCATTTTATGCGCCAGGGAACTACTTTTATGACCGTACAGGGCGCAGGGAGATAACGGAATTTCTTTATCATCGTGGCATAATTGATGGAGAGGAATAAGTCTGCGGAATGGAATACATTTGCATAATGGCATGTGTACGCAACGGTGGTTTATGGGCAATTTGTGGCGTGCGCACATTAAGCTAGTGTGTGCATAAATGAGTCACTAGACTGTTCCCACACACACTAGGAACGTATGTGATGCGATAGCTTATCACAGCACATGTCACAGCGTTTATGAAGTGCACATTGCTGAGGAAATGGGATTTGCACACGGCAATGGGGACTTGATGCAAAACGCTGTGAAAATTCCTCATCTGGATGTTATGGATGCTTATGTTGTGTTTTAGTTATTATACATGCACGGAAGAATTGGGACACTTTTTTAATATCGTCAATAATCTATGCTGTATGTTCACAATTTGAAGAAATATGTAGTAGTTTTCTTTGGTCTGAGTCGGTTGATAGGTATAAAAACTGCGCAAGTCTCATTTTGGATCATGTTGTGTTCATTTGGAAAAAATAAGTGAAATTAAAAAGATAACGGTCAATAGGCCTGCAGCGATTGATCGGCAGTAATTTCCTTAATTTGGGAAGATCAGAGATCGGCTAAAATAAAACCAATCTCAGCTCCCTTTGCACAGGTTTGAAAAAGTCAGCCACTGCCCTCTTCTGTTGTAAGAGGACTGATGGGCTTTTTTCATTTAGATTTTTGCGAGAACTACTTCATGTGCAGTACTCCAAAAATTACTTTTTGAATTTTAATATAAAACAAAACTGGAATATTAAATGTATATCTGTTATTAAGCAGAAAATTGTAATATGTAAAATATGTGCACACCTAAAAGGGGGAATGAAAGCAAATATGTTATTTACAAGATGTTTTATGCACCCCCACAAGTCTTAATGCAACATTCTGATTAATATTGTGTTTTTGGAACATGAATTAAGCAACAAAATTAGTACCCAGCTCAAAAGGTGGCCATTTTCTCACTTGCTGTTCGACTAAAAATGACATCACAGTTGTACTGACCAATCATTCCTTAGCTTGCAAACATGACCAAAATCAGAAAACCAGAAGGTCCTGATTGGTCATTATCTGAGCCCATGAGCAACTGCGAGGTCATTATCAAACATCAGCAAGTGGCTTAATGGATGTCCCCTGAGATGGATGAAAACGGGTACATTTTGTTGTTAAATTCATATTTTTTCCTTCAATTCTGATCACAATGCTGTGTTTAGATTGCTGGGCCGCAGAGACAATACTATCATTATGAATTTTTTTTTCAACTTGACTTCCCCTTTAAAGATACAAGTCGCAATGAAAATGACTGTCAAACTGTATTTACAAACCCCTTAAGTGTGAAATCTAGGCCTATTTAGTTGAACGCAACGCTATTATTCTTATGTATGAATGGCAGCATGTGTTTACATAGAGTTGAGGAGCATTTAATTGTTCTAGACTGTGAAATTTGATAGTTTCCCACGGCACAGTGCACAGGTTAGGAATCACTGGTTTTGTGTTTCTGCTTCGGGCTGATTTAGGTGAATTCCCTAGTAGGAGTCAATTAATGTCCAAGCCTCAAAATGGCTGTCTCAAACCAAAATGGCCGACTGCCTGTTCACTTTGAGGCATTGCTCATTGACAGTTTTTGATGCATCCTGTTATAAACGACGTGTGCACCCAATTTTAGGCTGATTGGAGCTAGGCATCCATTTTTTATGACATCTTGAGTATCATATGTCATCGAGGCGTCTTTTTTCATACATTCTGATAATATTTTGCGTTTTTTTTTTGAGTTAGGGGTGTGTTCTCGTAAATATTTCAAGTAATTATGAGTGTATAACCTTGTTAGTGTAGGTTGGCTGTAGAATACACTTGCAAATTTGGGTTAAATCGCCATCGTAGGAATGAAACTATGGTATAAACTCATGTTGTAAAACGTATTAAGTGAAAATGAGGGGGAATTTTGTTTTCAGTAATGGCATTCTGTGTTTGAAAGCAACACCATGTGCAATTAATACGTCCACCTAGCAAGACGAATGACCTAGGTAACTGAAATTGTAAATGTCATCGATTCCAACAAACCAGATTCAAAAATTTGCGTGGAATAGAAGGCTAGATGATTTAGTTTGCGGAAAATGTACCCGCAAATTTTGCGGAAAATTTTCTCCCCTTTGCAACTTCAATCAGGTGCCATTCATGTTTTGACGTTAGTCTGGTTTTCCTGTTTTTCCAGGTGGTACGACAGCTGCGAACAAGGTACGATGACGGGGCGGCGGGCGCTTTCGCTGGCCTCGCTGCTTCTGCAGCTGGCCTGTCTGGCGGGGGCCACCTCCCTTCACTTCACGCAGCCCCTTTACAACGCCACCATCTATGAGAACTCTGCCGCTAAGACCTACCTCGAGAGCCACGTCAAAATGGGGATCTACGTTACTGACCCCGCCTGGGAGATACGCTACAAAATCATCTCCGGGGACAACGAGAACTTGTTCAAGGCCGAGGACTACCTATTGGGAGACTTTAGTTTTTTGCGCGTCAGAACCAAAGGGGGCAGCACAGCCATTCTCAACCGGGAGGTTCGAGACCACTACGTGCTAACGGTGAAAGCGTCAGAGAGGGGTACCAACATGGAGTGCCGCACCCAGGTCACAGTGCAGGTGCTGGACACCAATGATTTGAGGCCCCTCTTCTCTCCCACATCTTACAGCATCTCACTTCCTGAAAACACAGCCATACGCAGCAGCGTGGCCAAGGTGACGGCGACAGACGCCGACATCGGTACAAACGGGGAGTACTACTACAGTTTCCGCGAGTGGACGGACATGTTTGCCGTGCACCCGACCAGCGGTGTGGTGACGCTCACCGGCCGCCTGGACTACTCTGAGACCAAGCTTTACGAGTTGGAAATTCTGGCGGTGGACCGCGGCATGAAGCTCTACGGAAGTAGCGGCTTCAGCAGCACAGCCAAGCTGACGGTGCGGGTGGAGCAGGCCAATGAGAACGCTCCGGTGGTCGCCGCTGTCGCCCTGGCGCCCTCTGACACCGACCCGGACCCCACCTTCGCCATTGTGACGGTGGAGGACGGAGACCAGGGACCCAACGGGGAGATCGCGTCGCTGGTTATCGTCGCCGGTGACCCGCTTCAGCAATTCAGGGCTGTGAGAACCAGCCCGGGGAGCAAGGAGTATAAAATCAAAGCGGTCAAGGATGTGGACTGGGAGAGTCAACCGTTTGGATATAATCTCACTTTGCAGGCAAAGGACAAGGGCAGCCCACCTCAGTTTTCATCTGCTAAATTGGTACATGTCTCTTCCCCTCAGTTCAAAACGGGGCCTCCTGTCTTTGAAAAGGCTGTTTACAGAGTCAACCTGAGCGAATTTGCCCCCCTTCATACACCTGTCGTCATGGTGACCGCCCTTCCAAAGCACCCCCAGCTCATATACGGTTTTAGCCACAAATCGGATCGATTTAGCATCAACCCCGACACCGGCCTGATCAGCGCAGCCGGGCCGATCAATGCCAACGCCGCCGCCCGCTTCGAGCTGGACGTGACGATCGGCGGCGGGAAGGCGACAGCAAAAGTCGTAGTGGACGTCATCGACGTAAATAACAACGCGCCTGAATTCCATCAGACGTCGTACAGGGCCACCGTTGATGAAAACGCGCCCGTCGGGACCAGCGTGATGACCGTAACGGCCGTCGATCTTGACAGAGGCGAGAACGGCTACGTCACGTACAGCATCACCAATGTCAATCCTCAGCCGTTTGTCATTGACTATTTCTCGGGCGTCATCAGCACCTCGGAGCTGCTAGATTACGAGCTCGTGCCGCGGATTTACAGTCTGAAAGTCAGGGCCTCCGACTGGGGATCTCCGTTTCGGAGGGAGATGGAAGCCATCGTCACCGTCACGTTGAATAACCTCAACGACAATAAGCCGCTGTTTGAAAACGTGGACTGTGACGTCACCGTGCCAAGAGACCACGGGGTGGGCGAGCAGATAACCACGGTGTCTGCCATCGACGCCGACGAGCTGCAGCTCGTGCGCTATTACATCAAATCCGGGGACGACCTGGATCTGTTTGAGCTGAACGCAAACTCCGGCGTGCTTTCCCTCAGGAACGCGCTGAGTGAGGGCGAGGCGGCGAAAAGGTCCTTTCACAGTTTGCGCATCGTGGCGAGCGACGGCGAACGCGAGACGGAGCCGATGTACATGAACGTCACGGTCATCACCGCCCGGACGCCCGTGCAGGTGAAGTGCGTCGAAACCGGCGTGGCGACCATGCTGGCCGAGAAGCTGCTCCAGGGCAGCAAGGTCCACACGCAGCCTGAGCCGGACGACCACTTCATGGACATCCATTCCATCAACCGGTACGCGCCGCGGTTTGCCGATTCCTTCCCCGGCATGGTGGAAGTCAGGGAGGACCTCCCCGTCGGTAGTCGCATCGCTCATTTAGGTGCCGCCGACGCCGACAGCGGCTTCAACGGGAAACTTGTGTACGTCATCTCGGGAGGCGACGCGGAGAGTCACTTTATAGCCGAAATGGAGACAGGCTGGCTTTTGGTTTATTCCGCTCTTGACAGGGAAACAAAGGACCATTACACGCTCAATGTCACGGTCTATGACCTCGGCATTCCGCAGAAGTCCTCCTCGCGCCTCTTAGATGTCAGAATCTTGGACGCTAACGACAACGTCCCGCAGTTTTTGCAGGATTCCTACTCTGTCGAAATCAGCGAGAGCATTCCGGCGGGCACGGAAATCATCCAGGTGGACTCCACGGATAAGGACCAAGGCGGGAACGGTGAGGTGCGCTATTCCATTTTGGGCGGCACGGACCACTTCGCTATCGATTCGGAGTCCGGGGTGGTGACGGTCACCAAGCCGCTGGATCGCGAGCTGCATCCGGTGTACAATTTGAAGATTGCCGCCCGCGACCTGGCTGAGAACGAGCCGCAGCTCGTGTCCACCGTACCGCTTAAGATCACCCTGGAGGACGTGAACGACAACCCGCCGAAATTCATCCCCCCGAATTACCGCATCAAGGTGAGGGAGGACCTCCCCGTCGGCACGGTGGTCATGTGGCTGGAGGCCCACGACCCCGACCTCGGGGCCTCGAGTCAGATCCGGTACAGCCTGACGGACAACGGGGACGGGAACTTCGAGGTGGACAAACTGAGCGGGGCGGTCCGGATCGTGCGGAGCCTGGACTACGAGACCAAACAGGTGTACAACCTGACGGCCAAGGCCAAGGACAAAGGCAAGCCCATGTCGTTGTCCTCCACTTGCTTTGTGGAGGTGGACGTGGTGGACGTGAACGAAAACCTCTACCGGCCTTTATTCCGCTCCTTTGTGGAGAAGGGATTTATCAAGGAGGACGCTGCCGTCGGGACTTCTGTGATGACGGTCGCGGCCGAGGATGAGGACAAAGGCAGGGACGGAGAAATTCGCTACTCCGTCCGCGACGGTTCTGGCCTGGGGATATTCACCATCGATGAGGAAACTGGTAAGTCATTTTGCAATTCTCGTGCGGAGAACAAAGTGTGATACGCGGGCATCCGCTTTGAATGACTACCGCGAAAAAATGAGGTGAAAGGGAGTATTCCTGCTTCTGGTTTCTCACTTTTTTTTTCTTTCTTTTTTCTTGTGAAGCATTGGGGGCAGGGGTAGCAGCTGCTCCCCAGACCTGAGCAAGCATTCTTAGCAGTCGCCGTGGAAGAAGTGATTTTCTCTCTGGCTTGACCTCTTTTATTCTTCCCTTTGCCGTCCACGATAATCTTTGAGAAGGTTTGAAATATTGTCCGTCAGGATTCTTACATCGCGGCCCGGTAATCATTTTCACAGCTGAGTCAAATTAGCTCCGAAATAAGCAGTCTGGAATTCCAGGAGTTCCTACGGCGCCCACGCCTTCCCCCAGCCCCCAACCTCACAACCACCCCATGTGGTTGTTTTGGAACTTGCTTGCTACCTCTTTAACGCCGCTTCCTGTGTGGAAAGACCAGATATCATACAGTACTGTGCAAAAGGTTTGGACCACCACTAACTCTTACATTTTTTTCTTGATCACTCGATATTGTGAACCGTAGGCGAGATCGCGGGATCAAGTAAGATTTTAATAACTGGGGGGGTCAAGGAAAAAGTCTCAGGGCTTCATAAATTTGGTCTGGGTCTGGATGAAGCTACAGGACAGTTTCTTAGACCAACATGGAACGTCTATGAGGTTAGGACACAGGATGACATAGTGAGAACGGTCATATAGTACAGTGGTTCATGATTGGTTGATGCCCCTTCCCCCCCTTGTGAAATTGTTTTTCAGCCAACTATCCCGTAACGTATTTAGATGAAAAAAAAATACTTGAAAAGGAGTGTTGTGCCATGCCTGTCTGATTTGCAAAACTTTGGATCTACCTTTGTGTTGGTATCTCTAGCCGTATTACATGAAGCAACTCCAGAAGATCAATTGTGTGACATCATCATTTTCGTTTCTGGTTTGTCTTCTGGAAAATCATTATGAACAATTTGCATCTGTATTAAGACTGAACAAAATAAACCTGTTCAAATTTTTGAAATGAAGTCACTAATAAGACAATTGAGCAAAAAGTTACTTTGTGTTCCAATGAATTTGCTCTTAATTTGAAACTGAAAGTGAACGATTCCTTCACAGCATTAAAAAGTAATACATTCATTGTGCTTATTCTTGCAAAAATCTCAGCCGAAATGCATACTTGTACAATGGGTTACATTTGATTTTACTGATAATTTAAAAACAGTAAATGTTGAGACAAATTGGATCATGTAAAGATGTACAAATCTGCAAAAGTAGTCCTAGTGGGACAATGCATTGGCCAAGGCAAATTGCTCCAGGGTCAATCATATTGGCAAGAATCTGACTGGATAGACATGAATGCAGTGCTGTTTAAAAAGCCCGAGACCACCCATACGTTTTTATGATCTTTGGTGAGGAGTAGGACGGATGGAGATAACGGGATGATGTAAGCCATTCATTACTGATTGTACAATAGTGGCTGGCCAAGAAAAAAGTTGAACATACTTTCGGAAAGAGTCTCTATAGGGTTACATAAATACAGGACTTTGTAAAGTCTTAGTCCATCTCTGGCTCTTTCTTTTTTTGCCATATAGAATTGATTGCATAGGGCTTGTACACAGGCCAAGGAAAATCCCAGAGTAGCACATGCTTTTGGAGATTGTCTGGATAAAGATACTGTATCCATGTAGTGCGCAAAAGTCAAGTGAGACATTAGCTGTTTTATGACCTCTACTTGAACAGATTATGGGATCATGTAGGATGTGTGTTTTTTTTTTTTTTTTCGTTTTTAATTCGTTCAGTGTCCTCCTTTCAGCGTTATCTGAAAAGGCGGCCGATTTCGACGCATCTTTCAAGGCCGACAGAATATTGTATTGTATGACATTGGTGCTGGCATATGACAGAGGGGATTCCATTCTTTACCTAGAAAAAGAAAGTAAGATTCTGCCTCATTCCGTTTTTTTTAGTAATCGCCGTTTGAAAATTGTGACACCAAGCTATTTTGGACAAAAGGAGAAAATGAGTTTTTTTTTTGTGAAGAGATGTGTTTCTGCACAACATTGACTTTGACGCAAATATTTTTCTGTAAGCATCCGAAACGCCAGTCCTTCCCTTTGATAAAACATGAACAAAACAGCGAAAATGTTTTTGTGACGGCGACAAAACAGTTTGCATATGAATCTACCGCAACAGCGCTTGATCACGAGTGTCTTCTGTCCCTTCATTAAAAAAGTATTTTACATGTCAAATTCTCATTCATGGCACTGAAAGAGTTAATACTTGGAAGGTTAAGTCTTTTGTGACTCTGGACGAAGGCACAGAAACATAATCGACACAAACAGATGCACAGAAATATCAGCAGTGATGAGTTCCTTTGCTCGTGACATTGCGCGTTTGTGACCTAAGAATACAACCGAAAACATAGCCTTGCAATTTTCCTGGATTTGTTTCACTTTGGATTGGGAATCGGATACACGTGTGAATTTTTCCACGGGCTTTTTCCTTTGGGAAATGCTGGCTCTCAGGTGGATATATTTAGCATCCTATGATGATGGGGGGCCTCTCTGGGGGTTAGCGCGTGTGTCAGCTGTGGTGTGTGTCCCGACCCCCCCCCCCCCCCCCCCCCCTGTTGTAATACAGTATAATGTTGTTTTACGAGCGACCGGATAAGCGGGAGACTCATGGCTCTATCGGCTTCTTCCGCTTTCACGCAACAGTTGTTTTAAGGGTGAAATTGACCCACGGAATGACATTATTTACACCTGTTTACATGCTAATCCAAATCCATCAAGCCCGGTCTGATCTTTTGGCTTAGACCCCCGCTGATTATCAGAGGTCTATTGATTGGATTGTCCCTGAGAGCTAGGCGCGCAACATCGGCGGAGGTGGTAATGCCTCCGAAAAGTTTGCTAAATGAAGGGTGAGGTTTGTTTGGCGAGCAAGAGGCGTAGCAAGATAAGTGGCGCACATAGCGCTGCTAAATACAGAGCCGCAGCTGCATGTTGTGAATCCTGCGGCTAGAAAGATTTTAAAATTGCTCAAAATTAGAATACCGGCACAAAAAGTGGGAAAAATGCCTGCGGCCACACACTTTCTGTTTGACAAAAAAATAAACGTGAGGCTGGTTCATGTTTCACTTGGCAGCTTGCCGTTATCTTCATTTCACGCTGTTCTACGGCTTCACAGAAAATCGTTGTTCATCAGAAATAATATTGCTAATTCATGAACTGGAGAGAGGTTTTTTTTTTTTTTTGCAAAGCAGCCTTCAGGTGCTTCATGCGTAGAGATGCTGGGTACGGACGTCAATTTTCCATTAGCCCCCCCCCAACTATGCTTACTTGAGAGGTTGTTTTAGAGGGCTGTGTGAAAATATCGAGTCTAGGTGCTGAAATTTTGAACACACGGGCAATTTGGGCTCTCAAAACAATTCATCGAATATCGGAAATAATCATTGATCTGATTGGATAATGCATTATTCGTTGCACCTCTAGCAGACTGGCGTCGAAGGCGCTTTTCCTAGCTTTTGGAAGCTTTGCAAATGACGCTTGGATATTTTTTTCTCTGTAAAATCTTTTATATTGTCAAACATGGTGTGATGCGTGCAATCCCGCATGAAACTTGAAGCTCTATAATGTATGCATTGCCCTTTCTTCTGGTGATAATATATGCATTGCCCTTTCATGTGGCGTGCTGTGAAGAAATTCCGTCGCAAAACTGTGTTATTGTGTTTTCCATTGATGAAAAAAAAAGGATATTTCCCCGCCTCCCCATCCCTCACTCTTCTAGCTGTAATCATCAAACTTTTTCGTCTGGGCCATGATGGAAAGATGTAGTATTAACCGGCCTTCCTCTTTAGTTAGCGTTTAGATCGAATCCCTTGCCACCGCAAAGTGCCGCCTGAATCCAATCCAAACAGTCCTCCCGCTTGAGTGGCGTCGCCGTGGAGACGGCGGCAGGAATGCACGCGACAGGACAAAGTTGATTGCGGGCCGCTAAACCAAAAGCACACTTTGGTCGTTAAAAAGATGCGGCGGCAGTTCTCGGCCCGACCCCATTAAAGCTTCTTAAGAAATTCCTGCTGTACAGGAAAAAGGCTTTGTTCGTTTACCTGTTAGTCCGGGTCATACTCGACTCATAAAAACCTCAATTTAGTGTAGATTAGTTAGAATAATAATGATTATTCAAACCTAAACTACAAAGAACTATTATGGCTACTTTTATTGTTACTTTGGATGTTTTTTTTTTTTTTGTAGCTTTTCGCTCCTTAAACTGGACAGCATGAAGTAAACTCATGAAGTAAATTCCAAAAAATAAATATCATTGCTCCTGGGGACTTGTAAATGATTCCTGAATCACTGGAAATTTAAAATAAAAACATACAAATTAAACATCCTAAAAAGGTCTCTCTCTGCACTCCATTACCAACACACCAGCACCCTCTCAAGGCAAATAAGTGAACTGCATTCATATAGTCAACTGCTACAGTTAATGTAATTAATTATTATGCACTAATGTAATTCTAATATTTGTTTTAATAATATTAATTATTTAATCATATTCATTTAAAGAGTTTAGGGGCTTTTTGTGGGCTTGGGATTAGGCTATTCACATGGAAAAAGCGGCTCGACGTATGAAAGATTCACATTACAAAATTACATCCGGAACAATTTAATTTTGTAAGTAAACAATTCCCACCGTATCATCTTTTTCCCTAAACTTAGTATTGTTTTACATTATGTTCAACTCGGCACAAAGAGATACACAGGTGGTGGCGATCTCATCTGCTGGCATAGTAAACAACACTATCCGGCATTATTGCCTGCTAGGCCTCCCCCGAGGCCTTTTGAACTAATAACAATGGACGCTCTGTACAGTGGGGCTTAGTCTCAGAGGCCATCTCCAGTGGAATTAACGGGCCGTTTTATAAATTACCGGCCAGATAAATTTGTTCAGCGGGCTATCACGGAGCCGACATGGCACGTAACCTCGTTAAATATGAAAATCGTCCCGCTCACAAACACAGCACGCGCGGTGAACAAATGTTTGTCGAATTATTCATGCGTTCATTTGTTGTTGTTCTAAAAATGAAATTTAGTATTGACTTTTCTTTTTGGGGATATGAAACTTTTTTTTTCCTTCAAGACACGCGATGAATAAAGAAAAGCATCGGAGCCCAAAATCAATCAAGAAGAGCATGCAGAGGGACCGCCTGTGTATAAACAAATGTACTTTTTGCGATGCTGACTGCAAGTATGCGTTGTAGAATCACAATGTGGTTTCCGGGAAAATCTGGTGCCTTTATGGACGGCTGCTACCGTGCTGAAGCCATATATGGAATACATAACGGCGAGATTTCGTCATGTAGTGCTTTTTTTAAATCAAAAAACTTTGCATTAAAACTCAACACGTTAGTTAGTCTCAGAATAATCGATAGCGATTGATTCCGATAGCCCAAATTGTCAGTTACATTTTTCAATAGTTTGTATGCTAGCATACGGCGTGATGGTTAGCGTTCAGCTCTTGAATTACATACACTCGTTCTAATAATCTTCAGTTGAAGCGTTGCTCCTAGCCGCAAGAAGTCTGGGAACTTTTTGGGAAGTCTGGGAGACCTTTAAGAATTTGAAGTTGCCCGGTAACATGGGGATTCAGTTCAAGCTTCTTTTTTCTTTTTTTTTTTTTTTTTTTTCAGCATGCTTGCGGAATGCGAAGCGTTTCAGCGGGTCTGCGGCACAGAGACGAGGCTCGTTTATGGAAGCATGTGATCGGGAGGCCCGGGGAGGCTCGGGGAATGCGGCTCGTAAGGGGGGCTAGCGGCATTAGCGCGGTTCAAAGCCGGGTCCCTATGCCTTGCTGCAAACAAGGAAGCGCTTCTGTTTCATCCCGACTCGCTCTACCTTAACCGTGTGGCTTGTTTGAATAAGGCCTTTGTGTGTGTGTTTGTGTGTGTATGAGTGTAAGTGCACACAGTAAAAAAAAAAAAGTGGCTGCAGGTCATGACAGTTCACATCTTGCTAAGCTCAGGTAACTTTGAATAACAAAGCCTCAGGGAACGCTAGCACAAAAAAAAAAGGCGGAAAGCAAATCTGGTTTTGTCTGTTTTTTTTCTCTTGGCCTACAGGCTGGATTTTTTTCTTTCTAACGGGGTAGGATAACTGTTGTGCAGAATAGGTGTGCCAACGCGAATTCACGTGCTTTGTTTGTAAAATATTTAGTCAGAACGGGATGGATCAGGTGTCGCCGTTCGCGGTACACCTATTTGATGCACACAAACACACAAATCAGTGCACAAGAACAACCCAACTGTGTTCAACTTTTAGGCCTATACGTTTGCTTTTAATTGTAGTTGTTTGTTTACATCGGCTATGCAATTAATAGCGATTTTTCAAGCTCTTAAGAATATATTCATCAATCCATTTTCTGGAGACGCTTATCCTCACGAGGGTCCCAGGTTTGCTGGTGCCTATCCCAGCTGACTTTGTGCAGTAGGCGGGGGATACCCTGAACCGGTTTTCAGCCAATTGCAGGGCACACAGTGTTGAACAACCATTCACGCGTACAATCACATCTAAGGACAATTTAGTATGTCCGATTCACCTGCCACGTATGTTCTTGGAGTGCGGGAGGAAGCCGAAGGACCCAGAAAGAACCCACGCGGGCTCGGGGAGAGCTTGCAAACTCCGCACAAGAAAGCCCATGAGCCGCGAAGCGGACCGAGCTACGTCCCTTAAAAACAGAATAGAAGAAAAACGATTGTTGCAAGTCCCGGACGTTGATCACTAGTGCTTGCAGAGTTGACTCAATAAGCTTGCCTCTTTAAAAACAATTAGATGGCAAGATGAAAATTGCTGTCTTTGGTGTTGTTTTTTTAACCTTCTTGGCATCAGTGGAGGATAGAAAAGGAGAAAGTCTTTGTCTTTAAAAAAAGAACAATTCAAAAACAAGAAGAATGTAGGTTTTTTTCAACTATTTATTTGCTATGTACATGGTACTGTATACATTTCCGAATGTACCAAATGTTCACTGTTTTGTTTAAATATTCTATAGCTTGTATTCAATATAAAAAATGGTGATAGTTTTGCTCATGATCATACCATCAGAATGTAATACCGGCTCACGCCTCCTGACAAGTTGGCGATTCCGCCGTCTATGAGCGTGTTTCCAGCTGTTGACGTGGATGAAATGACTCATTTATGCCTTGGGTTGAGTACATTCAAGCCACTTTGTCTCCCATTGAACTCCATTCAACCTTTTTGCGCTAAGCATGCTACACATGCTCAGAATGCTGCGCGTGTGCATTTGCACCTCTTCATCTTTAATCTCCGGCCCAGCGTCCCGCCCATCTCTCCTGCAGCTTTTCATAACCCCGAGCCGCAACTATTTGTTTGCTCTCACTTACAAATCCCGCCTGCTGTCACTCAACAAAAAGGCCGTGTCAACAAAGGGACACCTTGTCTAAACTATTTATGTCACCTTCAATATATACCGTTCGTTTTTGCTTCGCTCTTAAATTCATGGTTGTTTAATCATTTGTTTTAGCCTTTGGTGATTTTTTTTTTTTTTACTTACCATATTAGGTGTATTTTAGTTCAAGAATAGTAATAAAAATTAATCATATAGGTAATATAGAATTGTTGCAGGAATGCAAAACACATGGAATTTATGGAGTTTTATAAGATTATTCTTGTGATTTTTAAAGATTTGATTTTTTTTTTCCTCCTGAAATGTGAATTTTGTGTCATTAAAAAAAATTCACACATTCACAGTCTTCAGATGCAAGTTCTAAATTATGAATTATATATGCAGTTACCATATATAGTATCTGGTAACACAATTTACAGTATGTATTATTAAAAAACATTTGGCGAAACCATTTTTTTAAGTGTTACAACAGTTTCAAAATGGATGAAAATGACAGATATTACAACTTTGAAGGATTTTGACATTTATGACAAAGCCTATAGGAAAAATATGTTAACAGGAAAATCACAGTAATTCCCCCAACCAAAGCACCGGTGCACGTTTCATTTCATGCGCGAGTTCAAATTTTTTTCAGAAGGTGAATTCTAAAATACGACTACACCCGAGGTTCCACGGTACACAAAAAAAAAATTTCCACATCCCCGACCATCTTCAAGGCTAACATCCGTTATTTCCGCAGGTTCCTTGAATAATTGCCTGGACGTATTACGCTTAGACACGTGTCCGTCCTCGCTTTTTCATCTTTCTTTGACTTCCTGTCGGGGGGGGGCACATCCTTGCTAGGCTTTTTGCAGTTGACCATTGTCAGCGGGTAGAAATCACGCGCTTGCTCGAAAGCTCTTTTGTTTATTCAGCTGAAAACCATGGCCCCCACAAGGCAGTAAAACAACCTTCCTCGCCGGATAATGTAAACAGCGCACTACTGGCCTCTTATTGATACTCTAGTATGTTGACCCCTAAACCTTACTTCTGCAAGCTTCGTATTTTTGCACTTTTGTTCGTATCGTAACGGAAACATTAGAAGCATTAATGAAAAATGATTGATGACAAAATGAAATCATCGATCGCAATCGGTGAAGTTGTTGTGTGTTTTGGAATTAGTATTATTCAAAGTGTGTGTATTCAAACAACAACAACAAAAAACTAGCACTTAGCCTTTATTAGATTCGACTGGATTTATGTTTTTTTTTTTCATTTCTATTACTTAAACCTTTACACTGGGCACAGAAACCGCTTTGAGCCGATAGTCTAAAGGCCAAAAAGTCCTTCGATTGTAACGTACCCCTAAATTTCTCTAAAATGCTGAACATTTTTTGCTGTTTAGGACTTAAAAATAGAGAAGACTATCGGCCGAAAGTGGCCGCAGTGCCCAGTAAAGTGTTAAACGTTGTGGGTAATTCAAATATTTAAAAAAAAAAAAAAAATGCATTTGTTGAATTTTTTTGATAAAGCACGACTGTTCAAATAATAAAGTACATCTGGAAAAAAAAAATCACCAATCCTATTAAACTATGATTTCAATCAATATGAATGGTTTACGAAAAACAGAATATTGGCGTAAAATCACACCAAAATCCTACAGCCAGTGCAAAATCGTTTTTGAAAAAATGGCATTTGTTAAAAATTCACTAAATGCAAAATAAAAAAAAGAAGAAAAAAAAAAGACATATGAACAAAAGTACAGTAACAAACACAAAATAATCTCAAGCTTCGGTCTTTTGTCTATAGGTATCATCCGAACGCAAGAACTTCTGGACCACGAGACCACCCCCCACTACTGGCTGACGGTCTACGCCACGGATGGAGGCGTGGTTCCCCTTTCGGCCTTCGTCGAGGTCTACATCGAAGTGCAGGACGTCAACGATAACGCGCCGCAAGCGTCGGAGCCCGTCTATTACCCGTCGGTGATGGAAAATTCCCCCAGGGACGTGTCCATCATCCAGATAGACGCGCTGGACCCGGATGCGAAATCTAGCGATAAACTCAGCTATCGGATCACTAGCGGTAATCCGCAAGGCTTCTTCGCCATCAATCCCAGGACAGGTAAGACTGCTGTTGGTTTTGAGGGGGGGGGGCTGTCCAGGGTTCTACGCTAACTTTCTATGCTAACCTTTTCACTTTCCTCACGACATTATTTGGTCGAGACAACTTTTTTTAAGTCGATGATCGGGTGATCAGTTATATATTCGTCTATTATTGAAATCAGGGAACGTGATACCAATTATTTTTTCAGACCGATACCAGTATGATACCAGTGAGAGTATTCTGCTCTGCAGTGGTCACTGATACCGATATCATGTATCCGCTAATACGTTTATACGCATCATCTTTCATGATCTTAAAATCGCTCCGTAAACTTTTGTGAATGAGGCTTCGTAAGGCATTTGTGATGTTCTTTTTTGACTCCTCTAGATGGCACTCTTGGTCCAAAAAGACAGTGATGAAGTTTCATTTTTCCTTCGCTAACGATAGTTGGTATCTGTACTCACCCGTCTCGAAAGAAAAAGATTAGGATTAGTGGAACTATTATTAGTTATTATTGTTCGATTATTATTTTTTTCGATTATTTTTTTGATCATTATTATTAGATTACTATTATAATTATTAGTGAGCAACTTTAAGTAAAAGTGTTAATTTATTAGGATCCATGTTCTGGTTTCATACTGTTGCAAAGTAAAGCCAACATTTTCAAACGTCTAATTGTTTTAATTTTTCAATTTTTCTCCAATAATTCTTGACTGATTTGCTAATCGATCGGTTGGCCATTCATCGTCGCACCTCTGCTTTTCATGAATGCGTAAATCATTTCGGATTTTACACTGTTTTGCATACTCCATATTTAGCGGAAAAATGAGCGAATCCCGGGCATCCGTTACGGCTAATTTATGAAAATGAAAAAGCAATTTCAGTTCATTTTTCCCTCCTCTACTTTCCTTTCTCCCCTCAAAAAGCGCCTTTCCTCTTGCGGCGTTTTGCAAATGGCGTGACCATTAATATTTCATCGGATTCTTATGAACTCACCCGTGCGCTCAACACTTGGTCGCGCGTGTGTGCGTGTGCATGTGTGTGTGTGTGTGGTCCTTTCACCCCGGCTCCCAAAGGTAGCCGCATCAACGCAAGCAGCAGAGCTATTTTGGTTACTACTGCCAATGTGAACTTTCTGACCAAATAAGGATGGAGAGCGTTCGGAGCGCACCTCGCTCTCCCCAAACAATCCTGGCATAAGTCGTGCACGGGTATTCCCCAAGTAGACGTGGGGGGAGGGGGGGGGGGGTAATTAATGCAAGAGCACGCTAACTTTAATTTGCCCTTCTTCCGTGGCTGATTAAATGTGTCAGTACGAGCAAAAGAAAAAAAACGTCCGCTTGCGCCCCCATAGGAAGTCATGTCCAGTGAATTCATTTCTTCCAGAGGCAAGCTGTCACTATCATAAACATCACCGGCACAAATTTAGCTGTGTGTATTTTTCCTGCGATGATAGGTGGGATTTTCAGTGAGCCAATGTTTTTGTAGATATAGGCCCCATTTAGTGAAAATCTGGCCTATATCTGTTCTATTCTGTTCTTCAGCTATTGTTGTCGTTAGCTTACTACCCATTGCTGCTTTTAAGCGTTTGCAAGTACAGCGTCACAAAATTCCAGCAAACAATTAAACATAAGTCATACGTAATGTGGCGGGAGCATAATGTCAAATTTGCATCATTTCTCGGATTTGCCGTGAAAAAGTCGATTCATGGATCGCACTACAGTCGCTTGTTGCGTCAACGTGACACGGCAACCACGTATTGCCGCTCGATGAAAATGGTTCAATTTACTGCATGTGAGTCCTTTTTTTCCGCCTCATAATGACACGTTCTCCATGTTGGGCGTGTAGAGCCCCCGTCTTGGCTCTCATGCAAAAATTGTGAAGCAAAGGGTGGGAACAAAAATGAAAGCCTAGGTCTTATGCGCGCGTACCCCTTGGGCATGTGTTCCGAGCTAACGAGCTAACGCTCAGTCATCCGCTGCAGCCCTACGGCTTGCAAAACGCGAAGGCTGTACTTGACGCCTTGGGCGGCGGCGGCGGTGGTGATCGCCCAGCGCTTGCTGCTGATAGAAGGCTTGGATCTCATTTTTGGCACCCCAGTAAATAAAAAAAAAACTGTTACTTTCTCTGGCGTGAAGCTTGCACGCTAAAAATGCTCCCTTTAAAAAAAAAAAAAAAAAATTGTACCTACTTGAAAAGAGGCGGGAAAAGCCGGTATGGAGTTTTGTGTTTTGGTCTGCTACTAAGGATTTTTGTGTCTTTATTTGCATCGCACATTTCATAAACAATTGATTGTTGTTGGATTGTCTGCCCGTGGGAATTGTTTTGCCAGATTGAGGGGTGTGCCAACTCTCCCCGTGGCTTTAAAAAAAAAAAAGTATGGTCAAGGCTGTTCTAATTTGCGTTGTGATGGGCGGACAAGCTTTCATTTGAATCCCACATGCATACTTGACTCATGTAGACTTCAATCAAGGCATCCCACTTGCTGTCGGCTTTTCTTTTCTCGGAAGATTTGTCGAGGCGTTTATTAAAGGTTGTCAATAGCCGCCGCCCGCATTGGATAGCGCGCGCCGTCCGGAAGGTTGCGGTGGCTGGACGTCATTGGACTTTGAACGGCACCCTCATAAATGGCGTGTTTGCTTGGCGATTGTAACCGAGCCAAACACGGGAAAAGATAGTCGCTAAGGCCGGACAATCTTATCACTTTTACCACTGCAGTCACGCTTCATCAATTAAGGCGGGGATTCCTCATACCCTTTCGAGGTATATGCAAGATTTAAAGCGGCAAATAAAAAGGCTGACAGCTCACCTCAGTTTTTTTATTTATTTTTTGCCACTATCTAGCGAAAGATTACTTTCAAACTAAGCATACAGCAGCCAAAATGACATCTTGCCTATTTGATCTTTGGCCTTACAAGTCTGCTAGTTTATTAGTAAGAGTCAACGCTAATGAAACTAGCTTGCATGTTGCCGTAGTCAACCCTTTTAGGCTGAGGTGCCCAATCTCCGGTCCGCGGCCCGGTACCGGTCGACTGGTACCGGTCCGCACCCAGAATAATGATGTTTATCCTTAACATGTCATTCATTTGTGTTTTGTTTGACTAGACTTTTGATTTTGGCGCCATCTCTGGCTGCTGTTGATATTAGATTTTGTGGTGAGGAAGGACGGTGCGGCTTCAATTGAGAGCTGTCACTATTGGTGACGCACACGTTGTTCTGTCTCTGAAATCTGGCCCACGAGTGTCTGTAAGATGTACTTTCTTGGTAATAATGTTGTCATTTATGGTAATACCCCCACAATTTGTTTGTTGATCCAACAAATTGTGACTGTGGACAACATGCTAGCTAATGTTTGTTCTTATTTTCAGCATGTTGTATAGTTCTGCCTTTATGCATTGAGCGCGTTAGCATTTTGGTTTGTGCCAGCTATTTCCCTTCGGTATATGTTAGCATATGCAACGGTATTGCATTGATAAGTACTCATTTGCATGTAATTGTTTTGCATTGAAATGAATATCATTTTTAGATAGTGGTAGTTACATTTAATGTAGTTATATGATTGATTCAATCAATGTAATTTGTGTATATTTTTGAGACTCAAGCAAGCTGAGAGCTCCCATTAGTTGCACTTTATATTCGCCATTTGACACCCCCCCCCCCCCCCCCCCCCCTTCCTAAGTTTAGAATTTGAATACAATATCTCAAATTTAATTTAAGAGGCGTGGGTCTGATTTTGTGAAAATGCACATTTCATTTTGTATTTCTACCTTATTTTTGTGGGATCTGTAGTTGGAAGCGGTATTGCTCTGCCGGCAGAGATCGGAAAGGAAAAAAAAAAATGGGATGCTTCTCATTGTTACCTTTCCAGCAGAGATGCATCCATTATCACGGGAAGTGAGATAACTCCAACAACTTCCTGCTGTTCCTGGCGATTGTCCGCAGGTCAAACTATCACCACACTGCAAGTGGAAAGAACAGTTGGAAATGAACTCAATATTACAACTTTTTTTTGCCAATATGTCTTTATTCTAATTGGTCAAAAATGTACAGTATTTTTGGCGAGACCCCACCAGCAAAAATGGGGCGAAAAAAAAAAAGGCCAAGCAACCAACTTAGTATGACATTTGTAAGCCTTTGGCTTAGATGAATGGCTTAGCCTGGACTCCCATAATGCAAAAGTCTTCAAAAGTCATAATACTGTAATTATGACATCATAAATTTCATGAATATATAAATATACAGCGTAGTTACTTTTGCTATTGTCGCATTTTTACAAATTTTGTACCAAAAAATATATGTATGGATAGGGCTGATACCACTAAGCATTTAAAGGGGTTGAAAGTAGATATCTATTTCTATTTGACAATGTTCCGACCCTTTCAAAGTCAACCCGAACCGGGTGATGATAAGGCCAGGCTAGTGAAAAATCCCCAGACAATCATGGAATTTCCTCAAAAATTGCATCAGTGATGACAAAATAATGAACTTTATTGTACTTTTTCCTCCTGACGTTACATCTTTTCTTCAAGCCACACTTGTGTTTTATGCGGATCCGTAATCACAGCCGCACCCACCCCGACCGTCATTTTGTCAAATTTCTTGTACATTTTTCACGAGAAAACACAACTCCGCTGCTGTTTGGCCCTTGCAGAGTTTTTTTTGTTTTCTTTTTTCCCCTCCCCTCAGTCTGACTATCACAGCTATAATTACCGTCAGGCCTCCTCGGCCCACGCCTCGCGGCGGCTTTGTGCGCGTCCGGACAAAAGGAAGGGCTGCGTGTTGGAAGTGCGAACTTCTTTTGGCACGCGGACCCCATCATTTTCCAGTTTTCTGGATCGGCCGCGTAGCCTTTACATGAAAGGGCCGCTTCTGTTTAGCAAGTATTCATTATAAGTCCAATAAAGCCATATAGGAATCGAAATCCGAGCCCGTTGAAATAGATGAAAGTATTGTGTGAGATGTTTGGCTTGGCTGCAAATCCTGAGTTTGCGCTTTGCTGTCCACATATAGAACAAAAGCGGGACATGGTGTAGAACGGAAGAAGCAAAAAACATTTTCCTTCGTTTTATGCTGAAGCCATTTTTGGTCTTGAATTTATAACACCATTTTGATTTTTTTTTTCCCTTTTTTTCCTTCCAAGTCACAGTTTGGCAATGTGCGAGTTTAACAGAAAATGGACTAAGTATGCATGGCGAAGATTTTTTTTTTTTTCTTTTTAAGCCTGATGATTAGATGACTTCTGATTCTCAGTCTTCCATTTGAAGAACTCCCAAAACTTGTTTTTGTAGAACTGCAACAATTTTACCAAAACCTTTCCTTCTAAAATATCCTTTTGTCATTAAAAAAAAAAAATCTTCATTTTTTTTTTTACTGTGGATTTTCATGCAAGTCCCTCTACAGTTGATGTCAGGGGTCTAAAGACGTCGTGCGCCGTCAGCAAAACACCATTGGAACCTCAGAGTTCGTCGAGGATTATCGGAAAAAGGTTTTTGGCCGATTCAGAATGTTCAATCGGTTCAAATTTTTAAAAGTCAGACAACTTCCAAATTTGGTAATTTAGTCAAATCGGCATTTGGCGGGCCACATAAAATGATGTGGCGGGCCGGATCTGGCCCCCGGGCCTTGAGTTTGACACCCGTGGTCTACGGTATTGAAAACTTGAAGATTTGCGCTTGATTTTGGACCGCTAACTGGATGTTTTATTCGCGCCAGCGAGGTTGAAGTTCTCAAGTGTACAACAAAGATTTATTCTTCCTGTTGTTTGAGTGGAGATTATATAAAAAGAAAGCACATTTGTTTGGTGTTATTTTTTTTTTTTCTCTCCCCCTCGAATGGAAATCAGTAGTCTTATGTTTAAGATTAAAAAGAGCCAAAAAGGAAAGTCTGAAAATGGAAAAGCAGCTTGAGCGGCCGGCTTGTGTTTTCCTAATTGCAGTGCTGAGCCTGCGACTATTTCTGGCCAAGCGTAAGTTGTGGGCCTCGCGCTCCTCGCTGGCTTTTGGGGTTTCGGAAATCCTTCGCTTGATGCTAATCGGGTCGCCGTGCGGCGACCAAGGACTCTTGGTGCGGTCCGGGCTGGCTCATCCTCTCCGTGGTCGGCTGCAATTACCGCTGGCAGGACGAGCACGAGATGCCGCTGAAAACGTCGCCGTTTAGCCAGATTTTCTTCCCCTTTTGTCTGCGTCTTTGTGAATGGGCTAAGACTAGCGCCTTTTATTTAGTTTTTGGCAAAAGGTGCCTAAACAAAAGTCAATAGACCTAGATGAAACGCACGCACAGCAATCAGGTAACGGGTGCAATTTTTTTTATCGTTCTTTTGTCTATTTGGGTGTTGTAGAAAGTGTGGTATTTTCGGTTTTGAGGATTATGTTAAACCTCCTGTTATGTTTGGTCGCAAGGGACACCAATAATGTCCCTGGGTCATTTTGACCCGAGGCGTATTCCGTCACTAAATTGTGCATAATTCGAAAGCGTTATTTTGTTATAACCATTAAAAATATGGTCATTTCTCAAGAATAGCAGTAATGTCTCAGGGGTCAATCTGACCCGGGGATGTGTGCATTTTTCCAAAAGTATCAATAAGTTCACTTTTTGTACCCAATAACAAAGGCAATACTTATTCTTTACTTGTGTTTTACTTTTTTTTTTTTCTCTTGAATAGAAATATCATTCTGGGTCAATCTGACCCGGGGTCATGCGCAATTATCCAAATGTTCCAGAATCCTTTTTGCAGGTGTGTTTTTGTGTGCGTGTATAATACTGCTAGCTAAAACATCTTGTGACACTCAAAAACAACAAAAATAATCTTGGGTCATTTTGACCCGGATTTTGCTGCTTTATCAAAACATTTGCGTAAACCCCCAAAAATCTAAGAAAATGCATACAAATGCCATTTCTTGTACTGAAAAAACTAAAGTCAACATTCACTTTCAAATGGGTCAATTTGGCCCAAGATTTACATGAAAAGGACGGGCCTTTTGTTTTTCTGCTTTAAGAATTTCAACATAAATCAAATGATGCTAATAGCTAATAAAAACGATTTTTGTTGGTTCGCATTCTACATTCTGGTTTAGGAACAATACGTGTCAAATTGGACACATGGGACATTTTTTTTCATTTTTCATTACTTGTCGAAGAAAAAAAGGGACACTTTTTTTTCCCGTTTGTCCCCCCCCCCCCAAAAAAACAAAACAAAACAAACGACAAAACACCCAGTTTTTGGCTGTACGTTTTTGCACTCGGAGCACAAAAAGCGGCAGACTACACTGACCCTCGCTCGTTTTGTTTTGTCTCCTTACGTTTTTAGACGCTTTCAGTGTTGTTTGTTCAGCTTGCGTAGGAATTAAAAGCTCTCCAGCTGAGATGTTTGCGCCGGTCTTTGCGGGCCTTTGCCATATTTCACACGTGCGCGTCTGGCAGCTGCCTTCGCAAAAATGTTCGTAACGGCGGGAATTCTTTTAACTTTTGCAAACGCTTGCCTGAAGCTGCCGTTTTTCTGGTGGTTTACATTATTTTGCAATTAGGTGCATTGATTTTTTTTTTTTTTTTCCCGCTACAGGACTAGTTACGACGACATCAAGGAAGCTTGACAGGGAGCAGCAGGACGAGCACATTCTTGAGGTAAGGCTGAGTTTAATTCATGGTTGGATTTTCAAAAAAATGTAGAGGGCACTACTGATCCAAAATGGCTACTCCAAACCAAAATTGCAGACTTCCTGATTTTTATTTTATTTTTTTTTCATGGGACATTTAAGCGAGTCTATGCATGAGAGTATGTAAAACTGTTTTCGGGGGCTGATTTAAAAAAAAAAAAAAAAATCAAAGAAGGTATTACCAAAACTGGCACCAGAAACCAAAGTGGGTCTTCTTCTTTTCTTTTCTTTTATTAGTTTCTTTCGGGATCCTTTTTGTCGGTCTGCTTATTGAGATATTAAGTTTCAAATCCATGTGGCCGACCTAGACTTTCAGTTTGTTTTATAGTTTGAATTTTGAGTACTTTTTTGTCGGTCACCTCCTAAGGGCTACGTTTTTGGTTGGTGTTGTTTTTTTTCAACAATTGTCTAATGTTGCCACTCATCCAAAATTGGTATTTCAAACCAAACTGGCAGACTTGATGTTTGTTTGATTGTCAGGGTTTTTTTGACTTATTTTGTGGGTCTACTCATGGGAGACACGGTTCTTAAATTTCATGTACAGGTGATTTAAAAAAATTCTAAGGGTGCTACTAAAACCAAAATGTCAATAATTGCTGTACTTTTTGACAATGTATTTTAAAACTTTTTTCGTGTTTATACCCATGATAGATGTAGCGGCACAATTCCTGGTAGCGACGTGAAAGCGTCTTCTTTGGCAGATTTACCGTTTGTTTTATCTTACAGCACGGGTTCTTGAGACTTTCTTTGTGAGTCAGCTTCTGTTAGACATGCCTGCCAAATGTCATGTGAGGTTAGATGCTAAGTGAAAACGGCTTTTGGGGAGGAGGTTTTTCTGGGGCAAATCCCGGAGGGCCGCTACTTAGCTAAATCTCGTCAGTTAGCATGTGTAAACATTTATAATTTTGTGGTTGACATGAAAAGTTTCTCATCTCGTTTCAGTTTAGTTTCGTCTTACGGTAGGTCAGGAATCACAACGAAGCATTTAAATGTGTGTTTTTGGGTGGGGAGGCATCAGCAATGGTGGATTTCTTTTTATTTCTTTGTTTTTTTTTTTCTCCCCTTCCTCCGCTGTCTTGCACTGTCGTCGACGATTTACACGCTAAGCTTTTAATTGACCCCGGCCCCGCCATCTTTACTCGCCACACAAGCCAAAGTTGATAATGGAGCGTTTTTAATTGCTTTTTTTCCCCGCCTCTTCTTCTTGGATTTTTAATTACAGTCGGGAGCGGCGGCATTCAGCTGCTCGTACATCTGCTGCCCGAGCTGCGTTATTTCTCGTCCTCAGATTGCATTACATGTTTCAATTATAGCTTTAGAATAGAGCTCAATAGCGATCTTCACTGACAGTGCAAAAAAAAAAAAAAAACGTTATTAATGGTCTTTTAAAACTACAAGAGGTAAAATTATTCGTCAGCCACACAAGCAGGGTTTTGACACATTTTTATATGTGACGTATTCTTACGCTAATTACCGTAATGGGATGATCTCGGGGGCACTTGCGACACTTGGCTGCTAGCATCAATTTCCTGTTGCAGATAACAGCAGCTCGTGTTATCTGAGGTTGTTACGACACTATTTTCAATGAAAGAAGTGAGCAGACTGAACCAACGTCCAAGTCCATTCTTGTTCATACACAGGAATGTTCCTAAAACCGAGAGGAAAAAGCTATGATATCTCCAGTTAACTGAATTTGGCATATACACACGATATTAAACTTGGTGAAACGTGGATGCTGCTCAACTTTGGGTGTTTATGGTCAAATGAACTCAAAACCCGCAACAAATGTTTAACTTACGGTAATGAACACGAGACAATATGAAGAGTTATGAGAGATGAGATTTATTCTGGTTGGCTATAGTTTCTACATTGGTGCCAGTGTTGTTGCGTCTTATACACGCTAACATAGAAAACATCTGAATTTGACCCCCAAATGAATGGTGCGTCTTATATACAGGTGCATCTTATGTTTGGGGAATTCTAGTAATCCCTTCCAGGGTGAAACGATGGCTTTTGTTTTAGTCACATTTTGATGCCGGTGAAGAAGTCAGTCAAGTGCTGCTAACAGAAAACTATAAAACGCCCACGTTGGACGTTATGGTTAACCATGCAAGTGTAATAATGAGTCAGCCATTGTGAAATGTTGAAGCAAAGCGTTCACGGTACAACAGAATGATCGCAATACCAATGAAACGCATCAAAACTAAATAGATTAACCACTGTAAAATGAATAAAATGAAATGGTGTCGATAACCACTGTTAAAACTAAAGAGCCTTCCTAAAAGAAATTGTTTTTTGTCCTTTAAAAATGAACAAACGTAAAAGCAACAAAGGCATCGCCTTGGAAAAAAAAAAAAGAATTTTATCGCTACATTCAAGGCTCGTTTTTCCCAACAAATTTGGGTCGAATTCCACGTTGTAGAGTTCAAAGAGATGAAAGGCGCTCGTGTTTAGGCTCATGGGCTACCACGGCGACCTAAGGTGTGTTTTTGTGTGTGCGCTCGTATGTGCGTTGGAATCCGGAAGCCGTTTTCTCACTGCACTTTCATGACCCTATAAAACTGCACACACACACACACACACACACACACACACACAAGTGGTCGCAGGCGGGTAACTCGGACGCAGGGGGGTCGCCTATCACTTTTACAACGGGAGGGGCGATTGGTGGCGCGTGGGGGGTTGCTAGCTTTGTGCGTAAAAGAGAGCGAGCAGAAAGGCCATCTTGTCGGTCCGGATGGGAGAGGTTGGGGGTAGGGGGAGAAACAAAGTGGGACATGCCGGGGCATGCTAAGGAATCGGATCCCTGGACCAGGAGGAGTGGAAAGAAGAAACAACAGAAGGGGGGAGGAGGCGGGGGGGGGGGGGGGGGGGGGGGGAAACATCTGCTGTGAACAGTGGGTTTACACAGCATGCCTTGAGCACAAAGTAGATCGCTACCTGGGTGCAAACACACACTCTTGCTTGATGCAATGACCTCATAGCTATGACTAATAACTTGACTAGGAACTTGAACTTTTCTCGTTGTCATCCAAATGTGTAAAACGAATGAATAAATAACCCACTCTTTCCACATTTTTTAAACGATATGGTGCACCAAAAAATATTAAAAATCCGATAGTCGCAAATCTATCTATGTTGTGTATTTATATATTTATGAAATTGAATTTGAAAAATGTATGATGCCATAACTAGGGTATGATGACTTTTGAAGACTTTTTATGGGAGTCCAGGCTAAGCCAATTATTGAAGTTATTGAAAGGCTTGCAAATGTCATAAGTTGGCCGCTACCGCCACCCAGTGGTGTCAACGCAAACGTTTCTACTGCGCCCTGTTTGTGAGTTGCCGTTGAAAAGATTAATACAAAAATGAGGGGAAATGCAAGATAAAATATTGGTTTTTCAATTTGTCCAAAATTAACACAATTTTCAATTTTCAATGGCAGTAAATGAGCCCGATCTGGGCTAAATTCGACACTTATAGGGTGTTCCTCTCGACCTCCCGTTTGCAAGCATTTAGGAGGGACGGCAGCGTGGCATATCGAAAGTCGTCATGTTTTGACAATCTATGCGATATTTTAGCCTCCTAGTGTTCTCTTTTGTATGCTCTTCCTTTGAAATCACACTACAAAAACATCAAAAAGCCCGAGTTGGTTCAAAACTTCCCCCAGGGGTTAAAATGACTTTCGTGTAGTAACAGACGAGTACCAGTAGATGGCAGTGTTTCACCATTACTTTTGCAAGTGCAAAATCCAGGGGTTAGAAAACACAATCTCGTCTCGTCTTGTCACATGAGCCCAGGCTACGTTCCAACATTATCAGCGGACATGGTATTGCGCGCTAACAGCTAATAGAACTAGCCGGCCAAGCCTTCTCCGGAGAGTCATTGGGCTCGTATCAATGGTGTGTTTTGGCGCCCATCTGCAGACGCCCCAAACAACTACATTAGCAAGCTAATTGAAACGATGCTAGCAAATGGTGTGTGGCCGGCAGATGCTTTTTAACGGCGCCGACATTTGTTGCGCCCTTGCGGCTTTTCTTGCCAGCGGTACTGTGACTGCCTTCGATTGTCCTAAGACTTTTTTTTTTTGTTCAGTCCCTGAGTAAAAGTCTTGTTAATGGCACATAAAGCTGCATCTGTTATTTGTGTGAAAGTCACAATGTTCACCGCCTCGGCAATCGTAAAGTTCAATAAAGTCCACTACTGGGCCAAAATGGAACCGCCTCTTTAAGAAGCAGGATATGACATGCTAGCGGAGGGCATTCAAGCTGGAATTTAATAAATTAATTTGTCCGCGAATGATCCATCCTTTTTCATTGCGAGTTTCTTTATACGGCTATTGTTTTACTGTTGTGTCGTGCGATATTGTTATTTATGGGAGTAAGACTCGACCTTTTTTTATTTATATGGTTTTACAGTTTATCTTTGTCTAGTATTAATCATATAGTCCACAAAAGTGCCAATACTGGCTGTCTATGCATATATCATGAACCAGGAATTAAAATTTTTAAACAAATTCTCACAATTTTTTATTTATTTTTTTTTTTTTTACAATAATTCACTGTGGCATAAATGGTACAATCCATAATTTTAAAATGAATTTAGAAAATGGATAGAAGGATGTTTAGAGCCATTGTTTAAACAAAAATCGATCAACATTCTTAGATTTCAGCCTCTCAATAGTAATTATTCTGATTTCTGTAGTCTTGTTTTATATGACAAAATCTGTTTCAAAAAGCTTGGTGAGTACATCATCAATCCTGCTTGTGTAGTTCTACCTCACAGTTCTTTTTTTTTTTTAATTAAATACAAATTAAATGACAATAAATTGACAATAAACTACAGTAATACAGTTCAATGCAAATCGTTCGATTGATCCATGGAACAATCGGCAGAATAATCGATTCTAGAAATACGTGAGCGATAGACACCTGATTTTTTACAAGTTTCAAAATTCATAGTGGTGACCGGGTACTTTGTGCCCTGTTTCCATCAAAGTTGTAGGATTTATCATGGCGTCTCAATG
Source organism: Hippichthys cyanospilos (assembly GCF_059441005.1). Classification (NCBI taxonomy): domain Eukaryota; kingdom Metazoa; phylum Chordata; class Actinopteri; order Syngnathiformes; family Syngnathidae; genus Hippichthys; species Hippichthys cyanospilos. The sequence continues at coordinate 23,239,718 of NC_142375.1, read as the reverse complement.
TAAAACCTCCCAAAACCATAAGAGGTTTGCAAAATGACACGACCCCCCCGACTCCCAGGTCACCATCACCGACCACGGCGTTCCGGCCAAGTCCACCACCGTGCGCGTCATCGTTCGCGTTCTTGACGAGAACGACAACCGGCCGCTCTTCCTGGAGAAGATCTACAAGATCAAGCTTCCCGAACGCGAGCGGACCCCCGAGAAGGAGCGTCCCGCCGCTCGGCGGGACCCCGTGTACCGGGTCATCGCCTCCGACCGCGACCGCGGCGCCAACGCCGAGATCTCCTACAGCGTAGAGGAGGGAGACGAGCACGGCAAGTTCTTCATCGAACCCAAGACGGGGGCCGTGTCATCCAAGAAGTTCTCGTCGGCCGGGGAGTACGACATCCTCACGGTGAGTTTTTGAAAGCTGGAGACAGGTGTCCTCGTGCTGAGAGTCTCTCGGGGAGATAGGAAAGGGAAGCGTTCTTAGATGCCAATCTTCTCCCTGCTTTACTGCCTCCATGACACTGAAAATGGGTGTGAGCGTAGATCACCTCCCGTGTGTCGTAAATGCCGTATACTTCAGTTGCTGTTCACATCTATATGCCGTGTACTACTTGAAGGTTACTCGGGAGATCGCAGTCTTCAAGAAATTGCAAATGTTGATATTTCTTACTGCCGAACAGGTGCAACCGCAAAGTAACCTCTGATAATGGTATCTTGGAAACCAATCAATAGAGCGCGAATAGACACGAGTAGATACCAGCACTGAGCTTTTGACTTGTCACTGATACCAAATTGCCAAATACCGATACCACTAATACGTTTCATAGACGATACCCCTTAAAAAACGATTACCGTAATTCCCCAAAGGCCAGATACCTTGAAGTGGGTTAGGTATTGCTCCGATCCTGATAGTTGCTATCGATTATCGCCCATCTACCTAATTAATATAACATTTTCCCTAAATCCTTGTAGAAACTAAATGATATCTCATGTGATTCAACGCGAGAACAAAGCTGACCTATTTTAACCAAAATAAAACCAGTAAGGGATCTCATGTAATCTGTAGGTCAATTCCTGTAAAACTCTCCAAAAAATGATAAATCTACCTCAAAATGAACACAGTAAAACAATATACATCGATCCAACGCAAAAACTCGAATGTGCAAAAATATGCAAACAGTGTCCACTTTGAAGACGCTAACGCACGATTGTTACCCGACCGTATCAGATCAAAGCGGTGGACAACGGGCGTCCCCAGAAGTCGTCGACGTGTCGCCTCCACATCGAGTGGATCCCCAAGCCGGAGGTTCCGGGGGACGCCGCCCCGCTGGTCTTCGAGGAGTCGCCCTTCACCTTCTCGGTGATGGAGAGCGACCCCGTGGCGCACATGGTCGGCGTCGTGGCCACCGAGTCCTCGGACGTTCCCGTCTGGTTCGAGATCACAGGTAGCCGTCGCTTCGACCGACGTTTGTATCGTACGCCCCAAAAAATGTCAAAACTACGCTTTCGGGTGAAATTTACTGTCCCGTTTATGCGACTTCAGCAGGTTGCGACACGGGATTTTTTTTTGCCTTTCAGGTCCATCTCAGAGAACAGAAATTTATACCAAAAAATGTGTTGGAATGCTCTTAATAATTCGTAGTTTGCTGATTTGTAACGCTAGCATGTTCCGTTTTCTTACCTCGAAAACGATCTTTGAAATTCCCTGACATTTTTTCTTCTTCTCAACCACTATCCCTTGATTTCTTTCTTCCCTCTCTGGTTGGTCGTTATGCTTTCAAGGCGGCATAGAGGACTCTGAGATGTTTTACGTCCTTCAGATGGCTTGCGACCACAACTGTACAGCAGAAGGTAGCTGCTGGCAAACGCGGTGTCCGCTAAACACGCTCAGTGTCGTATCGTACCTCATTTTTGCCCACCGCCTCGATTTGATTTGAATGTCATTTTTCTTTTATGCTCATTTTCACGTCGTCACTTTTACTCTTATCCCGCTGCTTCTATTGTGTTGAATATCTAATGTTGTTGTTGCACGTTTACATGACAACAGATGACAAAGCACTGTAATGTGCATGCCAGGCCTTCGGGTGGCAGTGTAATTTCGTAATGAAACGGCGTCGCGATTTACAAAAAAAAAAAAACAATTAGAACGGGACCATCTTTATCGAGGTCTTCATCTTTTCTTTTTGGGAACATGCAACATTAATAGCTTGTCTGTATACGGATTGTTCTGGCAGTTATTTTTTTTTATATTTTATTTCTCTAGGTAACAAACTCAAGAACAGTATACCGTTTGCAATGCCCCCCTGGCAGCAAACAACAAAGTAAAATAAGGAGCAACAAAAGCAAATACTCTTTTTGTAATTGTTACAATCCATCAAGTCCCAAGTAAATAACATTTCGATTTTAGGTAGGCTGTTTAGTACCCGTACCTGCGTCTTTGGCAATGAATGAGTTATTTGTGACGTTACAGTTAACCTATTAAAGACTTTGATTGAAATTTTGTATGACCCTATTGAATTGATAACTTCTGTTTCTTGTGGAAATTCCAAGTAGCACTTTCCAAAAACTCCACACACACACACACCCCACGGTTTTATGTTTTCAGCCGTCCAAACGCTGTTGTCATGAAAACAAATGTCCAAAACAACACTTTTGAAAAATCCATATTTAGTCCGAAATGTGTCGTTTAACCCTTGTACAATATTTTGTCTTCATTCTTTGCTTCAAAGACATTTAACATCAAAAGGAAAGCATTGAAAGAAGACTCTATGAGCTGAATGTTCACCCAGATGGCGACTAAGTCAAATTTCGACATGGCAAGATGAAAGTTTTCGTGCCATCTTGAAATTTGACACGTTGTCAATGTTAGTTGGTAGTACCATCCCTTGGCTAAACTACTGCAAGAACGATGTGGAAGAAAATGACCCAAAAATGTTCAAAATCCTGCACAAGGGTTAAATTGTTTTCACAGAAAAGTATACCATAAATATTTATGGTACAAATTAATAAGTATATTATAGAATATTTAAAGCTTGTGCGGTATAATGTCCATTTTTTTAATCTTTGAAATAATAAAACATTGCGAGAATGATGCGGAAGAAAATGAGGCAAAAATGGTCAAAATATTGCACAATAGTTAAACGCCACCCGCCACTCTTCCCCCCCGTTACTGTTGTGTGTAAACAAACTGCCCATCTTTCATTGTCACGCCCCACAAGTCGTCACCCGACGTTCGTCCCCTTTCCCGCCGTGACCGGCGCCGCTCGTTTTATTTTTTGGCAGGCGGAAACTACGACAGCCGCTTCGACGTGGGCAAGGCCAGCGGAACCCTGATTGTGGCCAGGCCGCTGGACGCCGAGCAGAAGTCCAACTACAACCTGACCGTGGAGGCCACTGACGGGACCAGGAGCGTTAGCACCCAGGTAATAAAACAGATGGAAGATCGTCGTTTATTCGTTTGCGCGCGACTCCACCGCCAACGGCCATTTTCAGTCCCCCCCGGGTAATTACAATCGTCTAGCGCGTCGGTAATTAGCTTTGTCTGCTTGATAGATAATAAAGTTTGCCTGCTATGTAGTTAAGGAAGGACGAGGCCAGTGGTTAATCACTTGTCTGCGGATTATGACGCAAATCAATTCAATAAAGGCCGGCAGGTTTTAACCGCGCCGATCAGCACGTGGCGCCGGTTAACCCTTTCGCTCCCTATAACATTCCCATAACCAAAAACTTTCCAGGGCCTTTAACCTAATCAATGAAAGTGGGAATTTTTTAACAAATTTTCCCAGTATCCTAGACTTATAAACAACTAATTAATGCAATAAGTTGTATTTGAACAAAAAATAATCTGTAGTTAAAGGGTTAAACAAGATAGTTGTCAAACAGAATGCCTTTATTGCCATTGTACACAAGTAGCGTATTTTCTGCGCATTAAGGCACACTGCATTATAAGAGGCACCTTCAATGAAGCGTATTTTCAAACAGTTTTCATATATACGGCGCACTGCATTGTAAGGAGCATAGAATAGAAGCTACAGTAGTGGCATTTTGTGCCCCCTAGATCAGGGGTGTCAAACTCATTTTTATCGTTGGCCACATTGTAGTTTCTGTCAGAGGGCCGGAATAAATTTTAAGGCTGTTTGTCACACTCTTGGCGAGTTTAGAAATTAGAGGCGGGGAAAAATTGTACCAAAAAAAAACATATCTGGAAGAAAAAATGGTTGTTTTTTTTGAAGACAATTTGGAAGTTCAGTATTTTAGCCAGAAACTTGCAGTCAAATCAGTATTTCGCGGCCGCATAAAATGATGTGCTTGGGCCAGATCTGGCCCCCGGGCCTTGAGTTTGACACCTGTGCTATATTGGCATATTTTTTTTCATGCTTGATTTTTTTCTGCCACGTAAATGAATATGCAAATGAGCATCTTGCGTTTTACTTTAGTCGCCGTTCTCACGGTCACGCCTTGTCCCGTGAGATTTTGTAGCGTTGCTACATGATGCTTCTTTGGAGTCTTCCACTCTCCGCCTTTGCCGCTCTTTGTCCTCGGCCGCGAAAGAATCCGTTTGTTGTCGCTGACGATGAATGCGGCCTTTCATCATGGCGCGTCTTCTTCTGCCGCCGCCGCCGCCTCGGTTGAAGGCGAGCCGAGCCGAGCCGCCCTCGCTCATCCGCAGCGCGTCCTTTCATTTAGTGCGCGGATTTTTTTTTTTTTTCTTTCTCTCTGCTTGCTGCTTTCTTAAAAGCTCCTGCAACTTGTACATCAATGACTCGCACTGAAAAGTCAACTTAACTTTAATTCTTGTCATTGCTTGGATGAATTAGACGTAAGCCAACAAATCTTCTCTTCTTTACGGGCATAATTGACTCAGCGCAAACATGTTTTTAACGTTTTTTTGTTGTTGTTTTTTTGTTAAATGAATACTGGTAGACAATGATGACCATCACTCTGAGTTTTTTTTAGCCAAAAGATGGTACACTCCTGGTAGTATGATAACTAAGTGGTTTTGCCATGTTGAACTTTGACATTTTGTCACAATCTGGGTGAAATTTCAGCTCCCTGGTGTCTTCTTTCAATGCTGTCCCTTTGCAGTAAAATGCCTTTGAGGTAAAGGTCAAAGGAATGGACAAAATAGCGCACAAGGATTAATTTGGGCCATTTTTGGTCATTTTCTTCCACATCGATTTCAATATTTTAGCCAAGGGAGGTCACACTCCTGCTAGTGTGGAAACTTGTTGAACTTTGGCATGTTGTCACCATCTGGTGGAAATTTCAGCTCCTTAATGTCTTCTTTCATTGTTTTCCCTTTGTGAAAGGATGTAAAGAATCAAAGGATCGGAAAAAATATCGCATAGGATTTTAGCAAAGAGTAAATTTGCTCTTTCGTAAGTTAATGAAGACTAAACTCTGCACATAGACTTTTATGTTTTAAACTCAAGTTCCAAACTGATCATTTGTGTATATTTGTAAATGAGATGAAATCGACATGTTTTCATTTAGCCACTTCAAATTTGGCCTGCATCGTTTCCTTGAATATATAAAAATGATCTTTAAGATGTTTTTCTTGAAGTGTTATGGTTAAAATTATGGAGCTGGCCATTTTCTGAAGTAATAGCAACTTTAAAAAGTCCAATAATCGCATCGGCGAAACCTTGTTTGAAAGGGAAATTGAAAAAAACATGAGTCACGGATTCAAAGCCGATTCCCTTGGGACTCCATTTGGTTGCGTTTGCCTTTCGGTCTGGCTGAGTTTGTCGACAAATTAGATGGAGTGGATGGCACGCGTTGCAAAGGCCACCTCGTGAAAGCTCTGCTGCTCCATTATCTCATCCTCAATCAAAGTCATGTGAAAGCTTCTCCAGGCTCGCTGGCCTATTTTCCCTCGCTTTCTTCACTTTTTTTTTCTTTTTTGGAACATATATATATATATATATATATATATATATATATATATATATATATATATATATATATATATATATATATATATCGGGTTCTTTCGGTTGCACGACAGAAAAGACGGAACATAGCGTATGCAGTACGGCGGTAATCCTGTTTTGGGAACATGCGTGCGTGCCCGACGCCAGTAGCCACAACCTGCCACCTGGCAGGGGGGCCCGGCGCTTCCAAAGCCGGGGCCCAGTTGGGGGGCGACCAGCACAAAGAACGCTCCCCGCCCCTTCCCGGCGCCGAACAAAAGCTTACTTCATCGCGCTGAATCCATGTTCCGTCCTAAGTGTCCTTTGCCACGTCGGGCGAATGCTAGCGTTTGATATGCTAACAAACGGCGCCCGGAGCCCAAAAACTGCTTACACAGAAGGATTAAACCTCTACTTACGAACACCTCGTTACGAAAAATCTGGCCGCCGGGGCCTTGAGTTTGACACCTGTGATTTAAAGGCTATAGGAGCGTTTTTAGGGGCTTGGAATGGATTAGGCAGTTGACTGTATTAAAACGCGGTACAATCACTATCAATAGTAATCAATGTATTGAATGAATTGAAAAAAATTCAGTTGACTTCGCCCGGCCGTACTGAAATCGAGAACGCAAATACAGAAAGCTCCGAGGCGGTTCAATAGCATTCTGTTTCATGGCCGCAGTACTGTTTTTGGATGAAACGGAACACAGTGCCACACGCTAACACTTTCCCCTTGTTTTTTTTTTTTTTTGCAATGCCGTTATTCTCAGCCATTTTGTTTTTGCACCTTTCACACACAAGCATGTGTTTTCTGAACGTGACCTTTTTTTTTTCCCTCAATCATTTCACCCTCACACCACTCCCCCGTCCTTCAGCGCGGCTCCATCTGTCATATGTACACACGCGGTCACAGTCACGCCTCCGCGCAGCACTCCCTGGAGGAGGCTCCACACACTCGCGCCAACACGATTGCGTCGTCGTAGTCGTTTTGCCATCGCTCGCGGAGCCGAGCCAAGCGGCGCTTCCGCACGCATTGCAACATAATGCTAATCGGGTCGCTTGAAGTACGCCTAAGCGTCGGCGTCTTTTTTATTTTGCGTGTTTGTGCGCGCGGTGAGACACGGGGGATCTGCCGTTTTATGATGTCTGGCATGACATGAGAGGACATGCCTGGAATGGTTGCTTAAGGGCGCAAGCATGCAACGGAGGCTCCATTCCTGAGTGCTTCTTTTGGGCAAGAGAGCGTGATGCCAAAGGCCCCCGAGGAAGAGGCTTAGTTGCGCACTGTCCAGAGGTTCTCCAAAATTCAACCCCAGACTCCGGATTTATTCACTCACCATAAAATACAAAACTGCTGGAATTGGCACCGGACGTTTTAAAATATTCAGCCCCCTGAAGCTTGTTTCACATTGCGACGCGAACTTTTGGAGGAATGTTTATCTCGACGAGACTCACTAAAAACATGCAGGAAGCCCTGGCCAAAAATGGAGGCAGGAAGCTCGCCTTTTCATTGTCAATTCCAATACAGCGCTACCTCTACTGAAGAACATTCGGCCTATGAAACGCATCGGCGGAAAAATATTGTCTCTAGTAAAGGGAGAAAATTCAAAATACAACCCGTCGCGCCTCGTATTTCTTACGGTTTGTGCTGCATTTTTAGCGTTTATTAACTATGTCAGTGCCATGGACGAGAATTCTGGTCTTTTAAAACACTAATCTGTATTGTGTATCTGTATTTGGTAGCGTTTATTAACTGTGTCAGTGCCATGGACGAGAATTCTCGTCTTTTAAAATACTAATCTGGATTATGTATCTGTATTTGGTACACGCAGCATCCACTTCAACCTGTGGCTCCTCCCACCCGTGGTCCCTTCTGAAGGTTTCTGATTTTCCCCAAATTGGGGTTTTGGAGTTTTTCCTTCCCCTTCTGATGCTGTTGTGTACCCTACACCGAAAAAATGTCTCTAAAAGAAGTCCCGACATGACCTTTCACCTGTGAAGCCCTTTGAGACTCCGGTGATTCAGGGCGATACAAATGAAATGGGATTGATAATCACAATAAGTACCGGTACTAAAATTCTGACCAAGTATAACCAGACCGATGGATTTGAATTTTCTTCGTCGCACGCGGGCGGAGCATGGAGGCGACGTCTCGATGACCGGCCAGCTTTCACGCCGCCCGGCTTTTGGCGATTCTCCTGACACTCGGCGCCACCGCGCGTCGTCGCAGGGCGCTATCGCCGCTCTCGGGCGGCGCCCATATGTGCGTGGTAGCGCTCGGCAAAACGGTATCGCCGCCAGTTCCTTTTTTCACCTCCTTAAGGGATATCACCCCCTGGCGTCTGGTATGCAGGTGTCTAATCGGGCCCGATCCCTTTGTTCCCCACGTTTGGCAACGCTCGGAGCCCCCTCGTCGCTCGCCGGGAAGCGGAGATGGCATTCCGGCGGCTCTCCGTAATCCTCTGTCGGAAGTCCAGCAGACGAGTGGCCGGTGTTGATAAAACACGCTCCCGGCGGAATTTTACAGCTTGCTGCATGATGTTTGGAGTACACAAAAGCGTCACGTTTTTTTTTCCTCCTCTGCCGATCAAAGGCAGGGCGGAACATGTACGGACATTTGGGCCACAGGTTTGACTTTGTAGAAGGACTTGGGAAATAATACAAGTCTTTCATCCATTCGGATGTATTGAAAGAAAAGCACGGATGGCCACCTTTTGTTCATTCCAAAAAAATAAAAATCCCAAACATGCTGAACACATTTTATACGCTCCCCTAGCTTCGCTGTTCTCAATGACTCCTTCTCCATCCGTCATTTTGACACGGTAAATATAACAGGGGTCAGTCAAAGTATCACAGAGCGCTTTGCAGATTTTTTTGGTGTACTTTCAATACACCTGCATCAAATGTTTATTAATGAGATCTGGGTGTGAATACTTGGAATGGGTCTTTTAAAATGTCAACACCATTTTAATGTAATATATATAATATATATTCAAAAAGGTCAATGATTTTATTTTTTATATGAAGGAATTTATGCATTATAAAAGTGTATTTGTTTATTACTTTTAATTTATTTGTTTCCATAATTTGACGTTCGAAAGTATACCAATTCTCTTTTCAACTGATTTTCTGATGTCATTCGAGATTTATGTTATAATACACTTGTTTTTGATTGCTTAAAATATTTGATTGTATTTCTTGAGGCCTTGAATATTTTTCAAGTCTATGTTATCATGGTTAATCAATACAATACAATACAATACAATACAATACAATACAATACAATACAATACAAAACCATTCATAACAATACAATACACAATACAATACAAATCCATTCAAGAGAATGTACAATACATGTGTACAATATATAAAATAAATGTGTGTTTTGAATCTGTCATATTGCCGTTGTTGAGGGTGTGAGAATGATAATAATAAGTGTTGCACCCCACGCTATATAATGACCTTCACCTGGCCTTAACATCATTATTCCTCTCGCAAAAGCCCAAATAACAAAAAGCGTCCTGTCCTTGGCAGGTGCTGATCCGCGTGATCGACACCAACAACCACCGGCCTCAGTTCTCCCGCGCCAAGTATGAAGCGAACGTGCCCGAGGACGTGCCGGTGGGCACTGAAGTGCTCCGGGTGGACGCCGCCGACCAGGACGAGAAGAACAAGTTGACCTTCACCCTCCTGAGCAGCACCGACCCCTTCAGCCTGAAGAAGTTCAAGTTGGACCCCGGGACGGGGGCGCTCTACACTGCCGAAGCGCTGGACCACGAGACCGTGCGCAGCCATGTCCTCACGGTTATGGTAAGTGGTGCGTGACATTTGGAGGTACAGGAGGGAGCGTGGGTATGGACCTCGCTGTGATAATATTCCATGTTCATTCCCAGGTACGGGACCAGGACATCCCCGTGAAACGCAACCTGGTGCGCGTGGTCATCAACGTGGAGGACGCCAACGATAACGCGCCGTGGTTTGTCGGCACGCCCTACTCGGGCCGCGCGTTCGAGTCCGCCGCCGTCGGCTCTGCGGTGCTGCGGGTCACGGCTCTGGACAAAGACAAAGGGCTCAACGGCGAGGTCGTCTACAGCATCGAGTCAGGTATGAAACTCCCTCGTACGCACGAAATGCTGCTTAACGTTAGCTTCTAAACATGACTAACCTTTCAAATTGAATTGAGGGAAGACACTAGGGAGCTGAAATTTCACCCAGATGGTGACAACATGTCAAATTTTACCATGCATGACCACTTAGTTATCACACTACCAGGAGTGTGCCATTTCTTGGGTAAAATACTGCCACAATGATGTAGAAGAAAATGGCCCCAAAATGGTCAAAATGAACCCTTGTGCTGTATTTTATCCATCCTTTGTTCTTCACGTTAAAGGCATTTCACACCCAAGGGAAAGCATTACTATAGGACACTAGGAAGCTGAAATTTCACTCAGAGGGTGACAACAAATGAAAAATGGCACGGCCGCTTAGTTACCACACTACAAGGAATGTCCATCCATTGACTACGTTGCTGCGAGAACGATGTGGATGAAAATGACGGCAAGATTTAAACACGAACCCTTGTGACAAGCAAGCTAGATAGCCCGTGTAGCTAAAGTAGCGGTCTACGTCTTAACACAAGATCAAATGTCAGTGTCTGCTCAGTTATATTACAAATACATAACACACTATCGTTTGATCGCTGATGACAAGCAACCTAGCTAGCTTGCGGCAAAAACTAACGTAGCAGTCTATATTTGTATATCTTTAAGCATCAAAGACAGGAACAAAATCAAAGTCAGTGTCTGCTCAGTGACAGTTAAAAACACAAAAATGATCAATTGGTCAAATTTGACAAGCAGCAGGATAACTAGCGGGATGCTAATGTAGCAATTTAAATCAATGCAGGTTGTTCAGAAAAAATCGTCAAGAACAAAAGTTAAACAAACCTAATCCTTTTACGCTGGCTAAAATGAGGTCAAGCCAGTTATGTTGATATGCTGACTGTTGAACTTAAAACAGTTTGGGTTTTTTTTCCCCTAAAACTCCGGTTTAACTACAAATTGTCCATCTTTCGGCATTTGGACTAAATGAAAGCTTTCATTGTCATGCATCGCTAATGAAGTCATGAGTCAGCCTACTGAATGTTTTTCATGAATGGAATACTCAGGAACACGTCAAGGGCTTTGTCTGGAGTTTCCAAATATGTCAGCCATTTGATCGACCCCCGGACTTGCCCGAATTTTTCCTGCTCTAATAAGCTTCTTAACACGTGGCTTTTGTTTGAACCGACATGACTTTTGATGGATTAATGTCAAGGATAAGCCACAGAGTTTAGCGATACGAGTTTTTGTTCCTCGATTAAGCTCAGAACTCAGTTTGTGGTCTTTTTTTTTTGTTTGGTTCTGGCAGGAAATGTGGCAAATTCCTTCAGCGTGGACCCTGTCTTGGGCACTGTCACGGTAGCTAAAGAGCTCAGTCGCAGCGGCAAAAACCGCTTCGAGCTCATCGTCAAGGCCTCCGACCGCGGGGCCGCCCCCTTGTCCACCACCGCCACCGTCCGCATCGCCGTCACCGTCTCGGACAACGCCGCCCCCAGGTTCTCCGAGAAGGTGTTCTCCGCCGACATCAGCGAGTCGGCCGCTCCGGGAAGCTTCGTGTGCTCGCTGGCGGCCCTAAGCCAATCGTCGGTTTTCTACCAAATCAAAAGCGGGAACACGGACAGCGCCTTTGACATCAACCCCAACTCCGGTGTGGTGGTCACGCAGAAAGAGCTGGACTACGAGGCGGTTCCTCAGTACAAGCTCGTCGTCCAGGGCACCAACATGGCCGGGCTGGCTAGTAACACCACCCTGGTAATTCATCTGAAGGATGAGAACGACAACCCCCCCGTTTTCCTTCAGCGGGAGTTCCAAGGCGCGGTCAGCGAGTCGGCCGCCGTCAATAGTGTGGTTCTCACCCGAGAAAACGCGCCGTTCGTCATCCGCGCCTCTGATGCTGACAGCGATCGCAACGCCATGCTGGTCTATCAGATCGCGGAACCCTTCGCACTCAACTACTTTGCTGTCGACTCCAGCACGGGAGCCGTCAGGATCACAACCACCCTAGATCACGAGCAGAGGAGCGTTTATCGCTTCACGGTGCAGGTCCACGATCTCGGCGTGCCGCGGCTGTTTGCGGAGATGGCGGCCAATGTGACAATCGAAGTCATTGACGTCAACGACTGCCCGCCGGTTTTCAGCCAGGAAGTCTACGAGGCGACTGTGATGGTGCCCACGTACAGGGGCGTGGAAGTGGTCAAAGTCAACGCCACCGACTTGGACTCCAAACCCAACGCCAAGCTTCTTTTTTCCATCTCTGAGGGCAACATCGGCGACAAGTTCAAAATGGACGCAAACACAGGCGTAATCTCTATTCAGAACGTCACTCAGCTCAGGAGCAGGTACGAGCTAAAAGCCAGGGTTTCAGACGGGAGATTTGCCAACATCGCTGCCGTCAAGATCCACATGAAGGAGAACAAGGAGAGCAAGTTGAAGTTCACCCGAGAGTCCTACAAAGCTTCTGTCCCCGAAAACATGTCGGAAAAGAGGACGCTGGAAGTCATTGCTGCCGTAGGTAGCCAGGTCAACGAGCCTCTCTTCTACAAAATCCTAAATCCTGACAAACACTTTGAAATCGGAAGGACTTCTGGAGTGGTTTCAACCACCGGAATAGCATTTGATCGTGAAAAGCAGGACACGTTTGATGTCGTCGTTGAGGTGACAAAGGAGGACCCATCTGAAGATCCCGCCCACGTTGTTTTGACTGTGACGGTGGAGGACGTCAATGACAACACGCCCGTGTTTGTGAACCTCCCCTATCACGCGCTGGTCCAGATGGATGCAGAGGAAGGCCATGTGGTCCGGCAGGTCACAGCAGTGGACAAAGACCATGGTCGCAATGCACACATTAATTATGATTTGAAGGAGCCTCAGGAGCACTTTGCCATAAACCCCTCGGGAGAAATCATCATCCAGAAGATGCTCGATAAAGAATCATTGAACGCGGACTTTGTCGTGGTTGTCGTGGCGACAGACGGCGGTGATCCAGCGCTGTCGGCAGAAGTCGAAGTCCCGATTACAGTGGTGAACCAAGCCGTCCCTGTTTTCGAGAAACCCTTTTATAATATCGAAATTCCAGAGAATGTCCAGGTGCACACACCTGTTCTACACGTACAGGCCAGCGAATCAGAGGGGCCTCGTATTGTTTACACTATCTCAGAGGGGGACCCCTTCAAGCAGTTTACCATAGATTTCAACACGGGGGTCCTTCATGTTTCTGAAGCTCTTGACTATGAGACACACCCAGCGTATAAATTGAACATCCGGGCCACTGACTCATTGACTGGGGCGCACTCAGACGTATTTGTGGACATCATCCTGGAAGACATCAATGATAACTCCCCCGTGTTTCTCTCAAAGTCCTACTACGCCGCAATTTCAGAGGCATCTGTTATTGGAACATCGGTTCTTCAAGTTGAAGCCAAAGATTTCGACGCGGGCCACAATCAAGAAATCTTCTACCAGTTGGTGGAGGAGAAGGGAAAGAGCTCCAATTACTTTGTCATCGACCGCGACACGGGACTCATCTCAACGGCGCGAGTGCTGGATCACGAGGAATCTGCGCAGCACCAACTGAAGGTCCGAGCAGTGGACGGAGGAGTCCCCGCCCTCTTCGGCGACGTCGTGGTCACGGTGGACGTCACTGACCTCAATGACAATGCGCCAATGTTCGCTGAGCCTGTCTACAAGGCAGCCGTCAGTGAATTGGCCTCACGTGGACACTTTGTCACCCAAGTCCAAGCTTCAGACGCCGACAGCTCAGACTCGGACAAACTGGAGTTTGCCATCGTCTCTGGGAACGAGGACCAGAGTTTCGCCATCGACAAACAGACCGGTGCCATCGTCATTTCCAATCACCGCCGACCGCAGATGCGGCCGCGCTACCACCTGAACGTTTCTGTGTCAGACGGCGTTTATCGTAGTTCGGCCCTCGTGGACATCACTGTCATGGGTGCCAACTTCCACACCCCCGCATTCTCTCAAGGGGAATACGCGGTAGAGCTGGTAGAAAACTCCCCCGCCGGTACCTTGGTAGCCGAGGCCAAAGCAACAGACGACGACGAAGGCATCTACGGGCAAATCACGTACCGTATCGTCAACGACGTAGCCAAAGACAAATTCACGGTCAACGAAAACGGCGATGTCTTCACCTTGGAAAGCCTGGATCGCGACAGCAGCATTGACAAGGTCATTCCAATCTTTCTGGAGGCCAAAGACGGCGGCGGCAAGGTGGGCTTTTGTACCGTAAACGTGGTCCTCACCGACGTCAACGACAACGCTCCTCAATTCAGGGCGGCCGAATACAAAGTCACCATCGCGTCTGATGCACCCAGGGGTACGTCCGTAATGAAGATTGCTGCCTCTGACGTGGACGAGGGAAGCAACGCGGATGTTGAGTACTCCATCGAAGCCGATGTAGAGAACGTGGCGGAGAACTTTGAAATCCATCAAACATCTGGTGTCATCGTGACAAAAGAAAGCCTCATTGGCCTCGAGGGCGAGCTCTACGCGTTCTTCGTCCGGGCGAAGGACACGGGAAACCCACCGAAACATTCAGTGGTGCAGGTGTACATTCGGATAGTGGCACCGGAGACACCCGTTCCCAAGTTCGCCGAGCCTCATTACCGTTACACCGTGGCCGAGGATCTACCAATCGGCACGGAGATCGACGAGCTCCGAGCTGAGAGCAATCAGCCGCTGACGTACAGCCTCGTCAACGGCAACACTCCTGAGAGCAATCAGAACGAGGTCTTCGTTGTGGACAGGGACACCGGCGCCTTGAAACTCCAAAAGAGCCTTGACCACGAGACCACGAAATGGTACCAGCTCACCTTGCGGGCACAAACCCAGCACAACAACTATGACGTTGCCGCGTCCGTCAGCATCAACATCCAAGTGAAAGACCTCAACGACAATGAACCAGTCTTCGAGTCGGACCCATACCAGGCAGTTGTGGTCGAGAACCTCCCCGGCGGGACACAGGTGGTACAAGTCAAAGCCGATGACCAGGACTCTGGCAGTAATGGCCACGTTCTGTACAGCCTGGACACCAAACTTAACCCCCAGGACATCGCCGAGCTCTTCGCCATCAACGCCGAAACCGGCTGGTTGACCACCCTCAAGGAGCTGGACCGCGAAAAGCGCAGCGAGTACACCGTTGCCGTAGTCGCCGCCGATCAGGGAGACAAAGTCCAGCACGCGACGGGCACACGAGTGGAGGTGACGGTGGCAGACGTCAACGACAACCCACCCCGCTTCACGGCGGAGGTCTACAAGGGTACGGTCAGCGAGGACGACCCTCTGCCCAGCGGCGTTATCGCCATCCTCAGCACCACTGATGAGGACTCAGAAGACATCAACAGACAAGTTAACTATTTCATCACAGGTAAGTTTCTATTCGGGTACGGCGTAGTAATCCGCTAATGCTAATTGGAGCTAACTAGTCGAGTAAGAGAAGTTTCCCCAAAGACGTTACTGTAAGTGATGCTCAGTATGTCAATTTTAACACCTGACACTTACTTTTCCTGTCCAGTTCTCTTGAAAACATTTGCTAATGTTAGACTAGTATATTATGCATGGTGCAAGGATTTTTGGTGGATATATGCGAAGTAGAATAAGTTATATCCGTCCGTCCATTTTAGTTGTTGTTTTTCAATTATGCTAAAAGGGCTAAGTAGAGTTAGAGATTGTATCAGAGATTTTTTTTTTTTTTTGTGGAAATACTTTTTCGTACATTTATAGCTTAAAATTATTACTACTGTTAAGTCAGCAGTATTGCAGATTGCAGACCAAATTTGCATCTCTGATTAGCTTTTGGCCAGGAAATGCAAGATAGAAGTTTTTTTTAATTCCCTAATTAAAGATGTTTTTTTTAGTAAATTCAACCTCGGCAATACTTTGTTTCACTTGTAGTGTATGTGACAAATGACATTTAGACAAATGTTAATGAAACCATAGGCGTTCTAGGCAGACATTCATAAATGAGAGCTAACATCCACCATTTGAAAGTCATGTAAAGCATGCCATCCACTGGACAGGTTTGCTAATGATATTCTCGTCCCCTTTATCAAACACGATGGTGTATCATAGCCGAGGGTGAAACCCCTGAGCTGGCTTTGTTTTTGTGTTACACGTACAGTATATTACTGTGTTGTGTTTGAATTGCAGTGTACGGTCAGGCTGTTAGCTTTAAGTGATGGGATTAGGGGCTACTGTGTTTCCAACGTGGCTTGTAAGACCGCATTTAATTTCCATCCTCCAGCGGGCGACCCGCTGGGACAATTTGCCATTGAGCACGTTCAGAACGAATGGAAGGTGTCCGTCAGGAAGCCTCTGGACCGCGAGAGCACGGACTATTACCTGCTCAACGTCACGGCCAGTGACGGCATCTTCGCAAGCAAAGCTGTGGTGGAGGTCAAAGTTCTGGACGCCAATGACAACAGTCCCGTGTGCGAAAAGGTAACGCACCTTTAACACCCGATCGGGTCCAAGCTGACAGTTCTGTCTTTGCTTTCTCGTTGAAGTCTCTCTACAGCGAGAGCGTTCCAGAGAACTCGCCAGGCGGCAGACTCATCCTGCAAGTTTCAGCCACAGACGCCGATATCCGATCAAACGCGCAAATCTCCTACGAGCTTCGCGGAGAGGGATCAGAACTCTTTTTCATGGACGCCGAGACGGGTACGTGTACTTAAATGTAGTGAGGGCCTCAAGATGATTTCATTGCCATGTTGCATTGATTTGTCGTTTGATCGCGACTGAAGGAAATAATCACAAACTTCTGATCACCGTGCCCTTTTCCAAATAGAAATTTCAGCACTAAATAGCCTTGTGAAAAATAAGCAAAGCCTTTTGTAACTCAGCCGAAGCCTCGTGAAGCACTTTTGATATCTTTTTTTGCTCCTCTAGATGGCACTCTTTGTTAAAAAAATCCAGTGGAAACGTAATACTTTTTATTGTAGTAAATTCATCTTTAAGCAATGAGTACCATATTTGCATGACAAAAGTTTCTGCTTTTCTCACCCTAATATATTATTCACCAGTGTGAAATGGCCTTGAGTTTTTCAGATGATTCCTAATATAAACAATGTCTGCATGGGGCACCAGGTCAAATGAACTCTTGGGCAAATCACGCTTGTGCCCACTTATTTATTTGCTCGTTCATTTTGTGAGTGTGGTTGACTATTTCCCTTCAGGGCAACACAAAGGATTTTGGAGGTTGGGGGGGCAAGGCGGCAGTAAAATCCCAAGTTGCACACTTAGGGTGAATTTATGACTATTATACTCGTTGCCTCCAAATAACGCCTACTGGGAGAGTCCCTAAATCGTACGCTCCATCTGGCTCCTGTTTTTTTTTTTGTGTGTGTGTGTGTTTTGTTTTGTTTTTCCAAAATGAAGTTAAAAGCACGAGAGCACATTTTGGCCGTAAGACATGAAATTCTCTACATTTAGCTTGGACCTCCGGGAGGGTCATCATAAAGGTGCCGTTAATGTATAAATTATAGCTCACAAGAGAGAGAAAATCTGCTTTAAGAGGCGCTAATGTTCCCTTTTTAACAGAACACTTTGATTTAATGACATGCCTTGGATGCTTTTTGCACAGTATGGTGCTGGTAAATGTACATAATTAGGCGTTTTTTGTCGGATTCAGGAATACATTAAATGACCGTTTTCGGGTGTAGTAGTAAGTATGACTCGTGAAGCTTTCTCAGTCAGGCACTAAAATAATGTTTGGCAACCTTTATCGAGCAAAGGAACGTTTACATTAGAAAAGGCTAACGGCAGGTGTGTTCAAACTTTCATTTCTGGACCGCATATGAAAAAAATGGAAGGAGGTGAGGACCGTTTTTAAATTGCTTTGAATAATTGATCAAACGCACGATAATCAGAAAGCAATTACATATCGGATATATTTTCAAGGTCACTTGTTCAACCACTGCAGAACAGCTTTCCATTAAAGGTGATGTGGTGCTGGTGATGAGTGTAGAGCGAGAGACACCTTTTTAGGACGTTTAATTTGTACTTTTTTATTTGACATATCCAGTGTTCCAGGAATCATTTACAAGTCCACGGTAGCAATAATATTTGTTTATAGATTATTTTGAGCATGTAAACTTACTTAACTTTAGTTTGGGGTCATGCGAAGTGCTTCCTTTGCAATGTCATTGCTAAAGTGCTAAGATCGTTCTAACAACGTGAATGTCCGGCACAACAGCCGGACCAAATGGTGTGTTACGTACGTGTTTTATGTGAATTTGTGCAATGTTAGTCGTAGCCAATTATCTATTTTATGTTTGTTGGTTCTCCGTTGTAAATTGCTGGTGGGAAGTGAGCAAAGATGAAAAGTGGAAGACGACAGTAAATGCAAAAATTTATTGTCTCGTTTGTGGGCAAGCTGGCATATTAACAAATTATAAAGAAAAAACATCGCAAACTGTGACAAATACGGTAGACATGACGGGTTGTGATAGCGTATAATGTTACAGTCTTGTTGGAGCGAGCGCTGGAGTCTCGTGTCTCAAATTCTATGCCAAAAATGTCGCCTTTTACAGCTTTAATTCTCTCTCCTTACCAGAGACAATATTTTTTTCCGCCGGGGCGTTAACCCGAATTTTTCGTACCGAGAGGCGTTTGTAAGTAGTACCGCTGTATAACCTAATATTCATTACTTATTTATTACCTTTTCAACGCTAATTTAAAACATGTTCAAACATGTCCTTCTGTTAATATCGGAGATGAAAAGGAATTTCAAGGCTAATGGAATGTGTCCCAAACATCAGGCGAGCTGAAGACCCTGAAGCCCCTGGACCGCGAGGAGCGTGACGAGCATCGCTTCAAAGTGCGGGCGGTGGACGGCGGCGGGCGCTACTGCGAGGCCGACGTTCACGTGGCCGTGCGCGACGTCAACGACAACGCTCCGGAGTTCGCCTCCGACCCGTACGCCTTCACCGTCTTCGAGAACACCGAGGCGGGAACCTTCGTGGCCAAACTGCAGGCCGACGACGCCGACATCGGTAAGGGACTCGACCCCAATCACCGCGCGCCATTTTATATGCACGTTTATCCAACACGCACAAAAAAATCCGAGAATAGAAGCAATAATCTGTCAAAATTAATCGATTGATAAATAATCCAATATCAAATTGACGAAAACCTTTACCAATCAAAATGAAATCATGACGCTGAGCACGCCCTCCGTGTTTCGATCAAAAACACATTTGAGGTCACCAAACACTTGCTTTGCATTATAATTTTAAGGATTGAAAAGTGGTAACTTTCAAGTGTATTTTGAAAATATAGCGCATGATTTTTTTGGGAGGATTTTTTTTTTTCCTAATCTAGTGCGCCTCACAGTGGTAAGTAGTGGATTAGCGATGACAATAATGAGACTAGTGATACGGTATCATTAGTGCTTGAAGAGTTGACTTTACAAACCACCTCTGAAAAATAATAAGATGGCATTCATTGTTTTTGTTTACCACCCTGGATATGCACCGAGGAGGTATTTGTCTCAAAAATAGCTCATACTGTGTCTTTCTAAGAACAATTTCAAAACGGGAAGAATGTTTTTTTATTTATTCATTCATGTGTGTTAAACATGGTACACGTTGTGTTCAATGGAAAAAAAAATTGAGCTGTAATTTTCATACCGCGCTACCATGACGGGGGGATAGTTTTGCTCAAGGTTATCACACCGTCAAAAAATCTCATATCAGCCCATGACTAGTCTTCACAAAAGACCTTATTGGAAAGAAAAATATGATTAAAAAAATAAAATATATCTGAACAAGGGGGGAGAATCATCAAAAGTTATTTTTTTTGCGCCCTCAGGCCTCAACGGGGAAGTGGCCTACTCGCTGATGGACTCTGCCGACGGTTGGTTCGCCATGGATGAAGCGAGCGGCATCATCAGCCTGGAACGGCCGCTGGACCGCGAGACGCGGGCGCTGTACGAGCTGGAGGCCCGCGCCGCCGACCGGGGCTCGCCGCGCCTATGGGCCACGTGCCGCGTTCTGGTCTCGGTGCTGGACATCAACGACAACCCGCCCGTGTTCGAGCGGCGCGAGTACGCGGCCGCCGTGCCCGAGGACGCGGCCGCGGGCGGGCAGGTGCTCAGGGTGCAGGCCGCCAGCCGGGACCAGGACGCCAACGGAGAGATCGGATATAGCATCGTCAGCGGAAACGAGCACGGGGCGTTCAGTGTGGACCCCGCCACGGGTGGGCAACTCATCCGACTTAACCCCCGGGGGGACATTTTGAGCCAACTTGGGCTTTTTCGTGTTTTTTACCTGGGCTATCAAAGGAAAAGCATACAACAGAGAAATGCCAGGAGGCTAAAATATTGCATAGATTGTCAAAACATGGCGACTTTCAATATGCCACGCTGCCGTCCCTTCTAACTGCTTGCACACGGTACGTCGAGAATATCATCCAAAAGGTGTCAAATTTAGCCCATGTCAGGTTCATTTACTGCCATTAATAAATTGGAAATATTGTCCATTTTAGATATTTTGAAAACCCGCTTTTATTATGCATGAATCCTTTCAACGGCGATTCACGAACGGGGCGCAATAGAGATTTTTTTTTTTGTTGAATACGATGTTCTCCTTCTGCGTTCCTCAGGCGACATCTTTGTGATCGCGCCGCTGGACTACGAGACGTCCCACGAGTACTACATCACGGTGGAAGCCACCGACGGAGGCTCGCCGCCCCTCAGCGACATGGCCACCGTCAACATCAACGTGACGGACGTCAACGACAACGCGCCCGTCTTCAGCCAGCGGGTCTACGCCGCCGTCGTCGGAGAGGACGCCGAGCTGGGCAAAACCGTCTTGACGGTAAAACCGGCGTGCCGTATAAGCATCTAAAAGCCATCAATTTTCTCAAAGATGACAGTGCGCCGTATAATCCGGTGCGCGTTATACAGCACATAAGAAAAACTGCACAACACATTCTAGTTGTATATTCATACGCGTAGATTAATGCGGCATATATTTTTTTTCAGGTGATGGCCGAGGACGCAGACGGGCCGTCGTACAACCGCGTGCGCTACGCCATCGTGCACGGCAACGGCGGCAGCCCCTTCATCATCGACCCCGTTCGGGGCGAGATCAAAGTCGCCCGCCAGCTGGACCGCGAGCAGGTCAATATTCTTTTTATCATCTTGAATCCAGATATTTAGTGTCCAAAAATGGCTGGTGAATCGAGTAATTAACCAATTAAGTCCTAAAGTAATTGATGGTAACTAGGCACTAAAGTAATAAATTATTTTAGGTGCTACAAATACCAAAGTAGTTGGTTACTTTAATTTTTAAAGTACACTTTAAGACATAGCCATTAAACGGTCTCTACCGCCACCTACTGTCTCTCAGTGAAACACAAGTCAAGAAATAATTTTCTGTTTGCTGACATAGGTTGACTTCCGCTCAATGGAATGTTGCAAAAATCGCAGGAAAATCAATGTACAAAATCCTATTAAAACTCGTCTCAAAAATTGTAATTATAATGGTTATATATGGTCCAACATTTGGACAATGATTATTTTTGGACGCAAAATCTTGCAGGTCCCGCTGCAATCAAAATCGTATTTAAAAACCATACATGTTTTAATCAGCTGTTGGAAATTTCAGCTCCCTCGAGTTGTTATACCCATTGGTGCTTTTATGATATCAAAAAATGATTCATATTTGACATCCCGCCCGATGCGTTTTGGCGCAGACGTCGGGGTACACGCTGACGGTGCTGGCCGCGGACAACGGCACGCCTCCGCTGTCCAGCAGCGCCGTGGTCAACGTGGACATCTCCGACGTCAACGATAACCCGCCGCTCTTCTCCCAGGCCAACTACAGCCTCATCATCCAGGTAAAACCCAATCGTAAATTCAGACCGCAGTACGGAGGCGCCTTGAGATATGAATTGAATTCATTCCTTGAAACACCCGCCCTCTCTGTTCACCACTAAAATGACTTGAAAACAGCTAGTCATCTTTAGTCTCGTATGCTTGTGAGGAATAAAAGCCGCGCACTATACAGCGGTACCTCTACTTAGGAACGCCTATTGTTACGAAAAATTCAGGTTACAAAACAATGTACGTATTCACAAAAAAAAAAAAAAAACGTATGTAACATACCACTTTGGGCTGTCGCCTCTGACTTTAGCTTTGTTTGCACGTCATAAGCACTCTAGCAATGACATCACACAGGAAGCACTTTACATGACACTTACATGCTCAAAATAATTAAAAAAATAAATATTAATACTCCTGTAGACTTGGAAATGTAAAATAAAAATGTACAAATAAAATGACCTCGAAACGTGTCTCTCTGCACACCACTAATGTTATTTTTTATAATTACATGAAATAATATTTTTTTTAATTTGCAATTATTTGAACAATCGTTTTCTAAATTGAAGTACAGTTCAAAAGCCTTTTGAACAACAGTTTTTGTCACACTTTCTGCTTCAATTGTGCTGCTCATTGTGATGTGTTCAGCAAGGTTCAGCCAAAGAAAACTCAGCTCTTCTTCCGTGTCATCTATACGGCAGTAATATTAGTCTCTTTTTTTGGGTGGAGAAGGAAGTATATTATGCCATTATATTTGCAGTTCAGCACCAGGAGATTCACCTATTGTGTTTTATATTTGGAAAGATGATCCGGGATTTCACGCCAGGTCCCCAAATTTATAGTTCAAAGTTTTCCCACATCCGAATAATTCCGGTCCGTCGCTGTATCTCCCGCAGGAGAACCAAGCTCAGGGCACCAGCGTCCTCCAGCTCCTGGTGTCCGACCGAGACGCCTCCCACAACGGGCCGCCCTTCGCCTTCTCCATCGCCGCCGGCAACGCCGGCGACGCGTTCCGTATTGATCAACACGGAGCCTTACTCTTGGAGGGGGCCCTCAGCAAGAGAGTGAAGGACCACTACCTGCTTCAGGCTCAGGTCAGATTCTGTCCATTCGCTATGCGCTGACTCATCAGACTAGTTTTTGGGGGGTCTTTCGGGGTATGTGCCGTATTTCCCGCACTATAAGGCCTTCAGTTTTCAAGGTGCGTCTTACAGTGCGGAAATACATTAGTTTTCAAAAGACGTCATAAAGAACCCAAACCAGACTGGTACAGCAAGACTATGTTGAAGAACAAAACGACGTCCTCATCAAGAGAGGAAGGTTGAAATCTCAATCAGAACTCAGTTAAATGATCAATGGTGTCCGCGGTCAAATGGAGCATCTTCAGCGAGTGGGCGGAATTGCGTGTTAAGGGACAGAACGAGACGATAGAGACATGAAAGGGAGGTGTGATGTCTGTTCGGACATTGCCGCTGAGTCGGCAGGTTCCCGTCCAACTCTTCTGTTTGACCATCTGCGTGTGGAGCATCTATAGAAGTACTGAATACGCGTTTTGGTGAGGAGCAGGGCTTCATCCGTGCCAACAGTGCCCTCTGCAGGATTTTGGAAGAATAACATACGGGCTTCCCTCAGATCGAGACGCGAAGAAGCATGCTTCCAAACATCTGAATACGAGGTCTTCATTGGCACTGAAACAGCCTGATGTCTTCAAATAAATTCTTTCAAACATATTTACCGAAGATGAATTCAAGAAAGACGTCTATATTCTCATACATGAGAAATATAGGTCGATAAAGTTTGCCACATTCTCAGGCATTCGTTTCTCCGCAGCAAAAACACAACTAGAGATTTCAACTTGGCAACGCATTGCTGTAACTTCTTCCATTTCTGAATTGCCTCTATTCTATATTATATGTCATTCGAAAAAAAAATGGGATCGTACCTGTACACAGTATCGCATATTTTTCGGAGCCGTAAACCAGATTTTGATACGTGCGTTTTTATTTATAACTCATGATGGTCTGTCGCATCCGACCTCTGAAATTGAAATAAGCAATTTTTGCGGCGCGTTGACGACAGCAACACAGACGAAAAGAAAAAGTTTTCCCCGTGATATGGTGGAATTCAAGCGGCCCGTTTGCAAAAGCGGCTTTTGACCGGCAGGTGTGGGACAGCGGCAAACCGGCGCTGTCATCCAGCGCCTTCATCGGCGTGCGCGTCATCGAGGAGAGCGTGTACCCGCCCGCCATCCTCCCGCTGGACGTCTTCGTGTCCACCGCCGGCGAGGAGTACGCGGGCGGCGTCCTGGGCAAGATCCACGCCACCGACCAGGACGTTTACGACACGCTGACGTACGGCCTGGCCCCCTCGTCGGCCGCGTCCTCGCCGTCCTTCTCCGTGTCGGCGGCGGACGGCAAGGTCATCGCCCTGCGGCCGCTGGACGCCGGCCACTACCCGCTCAACGTGACGGTGACGGACGGGCGCTTCACGGCGGCCGCCGACGTCAACGTGCACGTGCGGCAGGCCGCCCGCCAGGCGCTGGACAACTCCATCGCCGTGCGCTTCGCCGGCATGGCCCCCGAGGAGTTCATCGGGGACTACTGGCGCAACTTCCAGAGGGCGCTGAGGAACATCGCCGGCGTCAGGAGGAGCGACGTGCACCTGGTCAGCCTGCAGCCGGCCCAGCGGGGCGATCTGGACGTCCTGCTGGCGCTGGAGAGATCCGGAAGCCCCTACCAGTCTCAGGAGGTGGGATGGCAAAAACCTTTTCGGCCTCCTGCGCTCGCTGCTCGGGCGCGGGATTTGTGTTTTCCAAATTCGGTTATGCGGGAAGCTGGAGGAAGCTTAGTCCTCGTCCGATCCCCGTTTTCCAGGTGGTGTTCCGCAAGCTGAATTCCTCGGCGGGCGTCATCGAGGAGATGACGGGCGTGCGCATCGCGCGCGTGGCTCGGAAGCTGTGCTCGGGCATGGACTGCCCGCTGCGCTTCTGCGACGAGGTGGTCTCGCTGGACAAGACGTCCATGTCCACCTACAGCACGGCGCGCCTCAGCTTCGTCACCCCCCGGCACCACAGACGCGCCACCTGCCAGTGCGAAGGTCGCTCGTAAAGCCGACCCGTACGCCCAACGGAAAAGGCTTTCCGACGTACGCGTGACGCGGCCTTGTGTCCCGCAGGCGGCAAATGTCCCGTGCTCGACAGCGTGTGCGACAACAGCCCTTGTCCGGAGGGCTTGGACTGCGTTGCGGACGCGCACAGAGACGCCAAGTACACCTGCGCGTGTCCTCAAGGCAACCAAAACAAATGCTCTGGTGAGAAAACGTTCTTAAATCCAAATCTCAACATGAGTCCGAACCCCAAATAATAAGCATATACAACGAGACGAAATTGGAGCAAAATGTGTCACATAATGCAGATCTAAATGTAAACAGGGGGGTGACTTTTGTTGAAAGCTTGTTTTTCAGCTAAGATAATTGAGCAAAACGCATGCCTTTTCAAAAGTGATCAGTAGCAACGGCAACCGTGTCAGAATGTCAGCATCCAAGTGTGCCGTTTTGATTTAAGTCGATTGACCCCACGGGATTTTTCTCTAACCCGGCCTTATCATCACCCAACTCGGGCTGACTTTGAAAGGGTCATATTATTCTCAAATATAAAAATATTTTTACTTTCGACACCTGAAAATATTCACTATCCACACACGTATATATTTACAAATACGCTGTATATATTCCAAGGCTGTTACCGTTTTGAAAGATTGTCATTTTGTGAGAACAAAAAACTTTACCAGCTATTTATTGCTGCAGATTTCGCAGATGGGAAGATGCAGATATATTATGCGCTGCAGCCAAATAATAGCTTTCCTGCAACGTTTAGTTCTCGGATCAAAGCCGCATAACGCATAACGAAAACCACTCAATGAAGTCAGTAAAAGGCTTGCAAGTGTCAAAGGTTGTCTGCTAGCGTGGTTTTGGGGTGTCAACACAAACATTTCTATCACACCCCGTTTGCAAGTTGCCGTTGTAAGGATTAATAGAAAAATCGGAGGAGTCGCATGATAAAACATTGAGTTTTCAAAATGTCCAAAATTGAGAATTTTTTCAATTTTGAATGGCAGCGAATGAGCCCGAAAGTTTGACACCTATAGGGTGTACATCCTATGCAACATTTTAGCCTCCTACAGTTTTTTTGTGTGCTTTTCCTTTGAAATCACACGTCAAAATCATCTGAAAGCCCGATTTGGGTCCAGATTTTCCCCCGGCGGTAAACTGCCTCTGAAACGCAATCCGACCGCTCTCGCGGGCACTTGAGCGCCTCTAGCTAGCGGCTAATTCATGCTAGAACCCGCATACTGTGCAATCAAAAGTCAGGGTCATTAATTCGTTTTTAATGTCCCGAAATTTGAACGTGATTTCGAAACAACGGCGGTGGTATGAGAAATTACAAGAGATGGTTTTGAGGTTCGGGTACACGCTATGACCCCGACCTAAATCTTTGCCCTTGATTATTATTGACCACACCCTAACCCTAACCCCGGTCCTTAACCTTTCTGTCGTTTGATCAGACGGCCACTCGCTGACGTTCAGCGGCAGCGGCTTCGTCAAGTACCACCTGATGGAGAACGACAACAAGGAGCAGATGAAGCTGTCCCTGCGCCTGCGCACCTTTTCCGCACACGCCACCGTCATGTTCGCCAAAGGCACCGACTACAGCATCCTGGAGGTGCGTTGGCGGCATTGGCCGAGGCCGTACTTGGAAGGAAGGCGAGGGGGCAACGGCGGCCATCTCACGGTTCCAAATGGCCCTGGAAAAAAAGCCCGTTCGCGTGGAAAAACTCTGCCCAAATCAAATACTGCAAAAATCAAATGAGAGTTCTTTCAGGCTGGGATGGAAGCGCAAAGCGCTTCTCCACGCGTTCCACCATGGCGCGGGCTGCGGGCCAGACTTCATTGGGAAAATATTCCATTGAAGGAAGCTGTTTGTAAGAACAAGAATAATTGCGATTATTATTTTGGCCGTAATTGTGCAGCCCTAAGATAGTCTTTTGAAAATTGTAGTTTGCATGCCAGACTCCAGAGGAAACATTTTAAGGTCACCCTTGAGCTGTCACAATTCTATTTATATGTTCAATAAGCAGTCAAGACTAATGTCCATGCAGTTGATTGGCACAATGTTTGCAAAAGTATTGGGACCCCTTCTGCAAGTAGAAACATAACATCGCCGTGTTCTTTGTGTGCCAGACTCCATGGCAAAAACGTTGAATTTTAGGTAAGCCTTGAAGTTATTGAATTATGGGCGACATCAAGTCATGATTAATGTCGGGGAGTTGGATTGAGGCGATGCCTGTAGTATTTCTGCGCAGGTTTTTAAGAACAAAAAGTCTGGAAACGTAGCGGGGGAGCTGAGTTTAATACCAGATTGCGGTGAAAAATGTTCAATCCAAGGGAAACCTTGAGCCAACGTCACACATGTCGAATCGGTGATTTCGGTCGTTCCCGTCCCACAGATCGTGAGCGGTCGCCTGCAGTACAAGTTCGACTGCGGCAGCGGCCCCGGCCTGGTGTCGGTCCACAGCGCCGCGGTAAACGACGGCGAGTGGCACTCGGTCTCGCTGGAGGTGGACGGCAACTACGCCAAGCTGGTGCTGGACCGCGTGCACGCCGCCTCGGGCACGGCGCCGGGCACCCTGCGCACCCTCAACCTGGACAACAGCATCTACTTCGGCGGCCACGTCCGCCAGCACGCCGCCGCCGCCGCCCGCCACGGACGCAACCCGCCCGTGGCCAACGGCTTCCGAGGCTGCATGGAGGCCATGGCGCTCAACGGCCAGGAGCTGCCGCTCAACACCAAGGCGAGGCGGACGCACGCCGTCATGGAGGCCATCGAGGACGTGGCGCCGGGATGCGCGCTCGCCCCGCCCGAGAGCTGCTCCGGCAATCCCTGCGCCAACGGCGGGCTGTGCAACTCCAGGCCTAACGGAGGTAAGTTGACCTAAATGCCGTGTTCAGACCGAGCCCGACGCTTGAAAAAAAATACCTGGAATCGAACGTCTGATCTCTGTAAAAACAACAAAACGTAAAACGACGTCTTTGGGATCGAATGAGTTCAAGAAAATTTGAAACGAGATGTCAAAAATAGATTGACGCCACAATTTCGGTGGGGTTTCACGTAGGATTGCTGTCGTTTAGTTTGGGTTCATGCGAAGTGTACTTCCGCACATCCAACCTAAAGTATTTGAATGCTTTAGTACTTAATTGGGCGAAGCTATTCCTTACTTTAGAACGTTAATTTCTAAAACAATCAAGTACTTAAGTCATTTTAGTAACCATAGTCAAAATCATGAATGAATTCTTAATTCACCAGCCATGATTCAGACCCTCCTTTAGCCAAGCATCCTCTACTGGTGGAAAATTGATACTGCAGTCACGCGATGTCGATACAACGGTATTTTTCATGGCGGGCACTCTGCAAAAGTATTGGGACAAGGTAAATACTGTCATTTAAGGGGGGGAAAAAGTTGCCCTCGGTGGACGTTTTCCAAGTCCTACAAACGGGAATCCAAATAGGAGCGCGTCGGGTTAATGTTGTGGTTATGCACACTCAACATTTTAAAGTGGTGGTAATCATTCGTCAGCCGCTCGAATCATCCGGCGCTTTAGCCATCAGCCTAATTAAAAGAAAACGCACGCTAAGCAGCGGTGAAAAATCGAGCGAGTTGAAGCAGCTCCGCCCGAGGGGAGAGCAATCAAAAACATGCTGATTGCGGACTTATTGGACTTCCTCAGGCTACTTCTGCAAGTGCCCCGCCTCCTTTATGGGCGCCCACTGCGAGATGACCGTCAGCCCCTGCGCCTCCAACCCATGCCTGTACGGGGGCACCTGCGTACCCCGGGGCGACGACTTCTACTGCCAGTGCAGAGGCCGGTACTCCGGACCGAGGTAAAAACCTTTGGATCCGCTTGGCCGATAAGAAATCGGCAATTTACGTTTTCTGTAAAATTCGGGGTTTTTTTTTGACCGCAGGTGTCAGATGGGTCCATTCTGCACGGACAACCCGTGTAAGAACGGCGGCAAGTGTATCGACAGTCTGGACGGGCCGGTGTGCGAGTGCGAAGCTGGTTTTCAGGGAGACAGGTACGGAAAACGTAATGAACCACCTGTTTTGAAACATTGTTAGGGCGCATAGAATAGAAGCTAGAGTAGTGGGTGAGTTTCCGCTGTGTGCATCCGCTAGATGGAGCCGCGCTAAAGGGAACGTCGATAAAGAATCGGATAAGTCAGTCAAAGCTTTCAATCAATCGATCAAGAAGATTTGAGGACAGAATGGGGAAAAATACATTTTGATTACAAGACTGTTTGGATCAATGCCAAAACCAATCAAGAGTTTGAAAGAAAATGATTATGATTCAATTCAATATCAAACTTATTTTCCCTTTGAAAGGGAAAATAAATGAAAGGATGGGACAAAATAGCGCGCCAGGATTCAGCGAAATAGAAAAGCGCCGGTTCCCGATCAGAAAGGGGTACGGAGTTTTGAATCACGCTGACGGCGGGACGTTCTGCGCGGCAGGTGCCTGAGCGACGTGGACGAGTGCGGCGGGAGCCCGTGCGCCAACGGCGGGCGCTGCCACAACACGTACGGCTCGTTCAAGTGCAACTGCTCCCTGGGCTTCGCCGGCCCCGCCTGCGAGACGGCGGCCGACGTGCGCAACGACTTCGTGTCCACCTCGTGGAACGTCGGCCTGGAGGAGGCGGTGGGCATCGTGATCTTCGTCTCCAGCATCTTCATCCTGGTGCTCTTCTTCGTCCTCCTGCGCAAGAAGGCGTGCCGCGCCCGGTCCGAGGCGGACGACGGGGACAAGCGCGGCGCTTCGGGCGCGCCGCACCCCTTCCTGCAGAGGCCCTACTTGGACGCCAAGTTCAACAGGAACGTGTACTCGGACGTCCCGCCGCAGGTGCCGGTGCGCCCCATCTCCTACACGCCCAGCCTCCCCAGCGACTCGCGCAACAACCTGGACCGCAACTCCTTCGAGGGCTCGGCCATCCCCGAGCACCCCGAGTTCAGCACCTTCAACCCGGACGCCGGGCACGGGCACCGCAAGACGGTGGCCGTCTGCAGCGTGGCGCCCAACCTGCCGCCGCCGCCTCCGTCCAATTCGGTGTCCGACAGCGACTCCATCCAGAAGCCCAGCTGGGATTACGACTACGACGGTGGGTTTCACGCCCCGCTCGCCGCCCGTCCTTTTTGGATTTCGTGAGCAAGTGATTGTTGACGCCTTTGCGTTCACGTCCTTGTAGCCAAAATTGTTGACTTGGACTGCGTGACCAAGAAGCCGGTGGAGGAGAGCGCGTGTCACCCTTTCAACACCAGGGGGAGCATGTCGGAAGTCCAATCGCTCAGCTCCTTCCAGTCGGAGTCGTGCGACGACAACGGTACGAATTTACGCCAAACGTCTTTTCGTTTCGTTCTCTCGCGCTAACCGGAT
Source organism: Hippichthys cyanospilos (assembly GCF_059441005.1). Lineage (NCBI taxonomy): Eukaryota > Metazoa > Chordata > Actinopteri > Syngnathiformes > Syngnathidae > Hippichthys > Hippichthys cyanospilos. The sequence continues at coordinate 23,209,392 of NC_142375.1, read as the reverse complement.
TTGTGGATTTTCTTTCCCGAGTCACATTTGTTGTCTTTTGCTTTGTTTTTCCTCGCTTTCTTTCTTATTGCTGCGGGGCTCAGCTCCCATATGGATCAAATCTGCCCACGGGTCCAGAACACGTTTTTAAAATCACAACTAAAGAAAAGATAAGGCTTGTAAGTTCCAAAGCTGGCGGAATTCTCCTGGGTTGAAACGGACAAAAAAACAATGGCATGACGTTTTGTGGACATACATGTGCTCCACATCCACGGCAAAAACGTGTTATGCTTGAAAGTTCTGTTTTTTTTTAATTTAAGCATGCCCCCCCCCCCTTTTTTTTTGTTTGTTTTTTGTTCAAGCAAACCGCAAGGAACGTATGGCAACGGTACTCGCCGTGCTGTCTTTCATTCACACATCATTTCACAATCCAATGCAAGACTCCTATCAAAACAAATCAGCGTTTTCATCGTTTTTTTTTTTCCGGATTAATAGGTATGAGGAGGATGAGAGTTTGCAAAAATGTTCAAGATATTGTAAAAATAACGCCTAATACAGCCTATACTTTTACTTACAAAATGAAATCCTTTAGGAGGTCATTTTGTAACGTCATAAGTCGAGCTGCTTTTTACATGTAAATAACCTAATCCGTTCCGATCCTCCAAAAATGCTCCTAAACCCTTTCGATAAATATCAAATGATTAAAATGTCAATCAAAAACGTTAAAAATACATCTTACATTAGTGCATAGTGCGTTCCTGAAACATACCATAGGGAAAAAAAAACAATCTGGATTTTACTCAATTCAATTATGATCCGTTTTAGGAACTGATTAACATTGTTTATTGTTTATTGCCAAATTTGAAACAAAAAAAGGAGCATAGTAGAGTTAACCCCCTACCCTAAAAAAATTGATTTTTTTGATACAAGTCTTGTGTGGATGTAATCAGCCCAAACTGTCGAAATTGAATCATCTGGTCATTAGCGTCTCATTTCCCCGCATCCCCCGTTTTTTTGCGATGCATTCAAATCTCCGGGGAATTTCATTCACATTTGTGACCATCGTGACCATCCACCGTAGCCTGCGTTAGCATAAGTGTCCCCTTCCCTCCATGTGTGTATTGTTATCATTTTTTCTGTTAGCGTTTATGCTAATGCTGGATCATCTCTCCTCTCGCAAGCCTCCATAGTGACTGTCATCCACTTTGTCAACTCTGTGCTTGACACGGTGGAAGGAGAAGGTACCATTTTTCTCTTGGTTCTTGTTGTCGTGTGGCTAGCAGAGTCGCCATTTTCTTAGCTAGCTCGCTAACAAGCAAAATGTATTCAAAAGAAAAAGAACCCTCGCACTCTATAGGAAAATGGCAACCCTTGTCCAATTAGCCCCCCCACGTGTTTTGCGGCCTTCACCGACACCCCCGTTCCCCACCCGCTGTGTTGTTAGCTTCGTTAGCGTCCTTCGCCGTTTTTAACGTGTTTTCTCTCTTTCTCCTCCTCCTCTTTCTCATGGATTCTTTTTAAAGAGTCTTTTTTGGCTCGTGAGCTCAAGAACACAAGAGGTGACTTTTTCCTTTGGTGTTTGTGTGTTTTCGTGAGCGCGGACGCAGCTAACCACTAACCCGACGCTAACGACCACGGCTTGTTTTGCTTTCAATGTGTTGTCAACGCCAAAGTACGTTGAGATTTATAGGCGCATGGTTTGGTGATTTACTGGAATTTGTTTGGTAACTAATGAATTGTTTTTGTCGCCGCTAAACTGTACAGTTCAGTTTACTACAAAACAGTTTCAAATGCTAGCTAGTTCACGCTCGGTTAAGAAACTAGCATGATGCTATTCCGGTATGGAAAACGGAAAAATAAAACATAGTTTTATTTTTGCATATAAAATAAATACAGTCCTCCTCCTTCATTGGTCATTTAAATGAGTTAATTAAATTAGCATCGGAACGCTAACGTTAGTTTCCCCCTTTTAAATCGTTTTGTGCTTCGTTTTCTTCAAAAGGGCCAACAAAAATCGTAAATCCATTGGGGACGGCTGAAAAACAAATAGAAATCTGACTTTATTTTTGAGTTTGTTGTTAACGACATTTGGATAACTACTTGGTTATTGGATCGGAAACGCGCAAACTGAACCGGACGTGTAATACCGAACGACCTTGTTTTTGTTTGTTTGTTGATGTCAGAATCTGCTGTGGTTAAACTCGGCGAGCGTTAATTAACAAGCGGTGCGTGATAGCGCGTCTTTCAACGCATCCGCCAAAAATTAGCATCGGAACGCTAACGTTAGTTTCCCCCAATGAAATGGTTTTGTGCTTTCGTTTTCTTCAAAAGGAACAAAAAAATTCATAAATCCATCGGGGACGGCTGAAAAACAAAGAAAAATCCGACTTCATTTTCAGTTTGTCGTTAACGGCGTTTGGAAAACGACGCGGCCGTCGGCTCGGAAACACGCAAACTGAACTGTACGCGCGATACGGAACTACCTTAAACGTCTTTTTGTTTGTTCGTCGGTGTGGGAATGCGTTACGGCTAAACGCGGGATGTCGGCAAGCCTTAGTAAACAAGCTGCGCGTCGCCGCATGCCTTTGGGCGACGCCGAGGAAAACCGAGCGCGGGAAGGCTAACGCGGCTTTTCGCCCCCCCCGCCCCGCACGCAGGATACCACTGGGACACGTCGGACTGGATGCCCAGCGTCCAGCTGCCGGGAATCAAGGAGTTCCCGCAGTACGAGCTGGTGGAGTCGCCCCCCGCCGCTCTGTACGGCGACCCCGCCGCCATGGACGCCGACTACTACCCGGGCGGCTACGACATCGAGAGCGACTTCCCGCCGCCGCCCGACGACTTCCCGTCGGGCGACGAGCTGCCGCCGCCGCCGCCCCCGCCCGAGTACGGCGACACGCTGCGGTCCGGCGGCGCCGACGGGCTCCGCCGCCGTCCCGTCCCGCCGGAACTGTACAGCCTGGGCCAGTACTTGGGCCCCCGGGGCGAGGGCGAGGCGGCCCCGCCCTCCTCCGCCTCCGCCGCCGGCTTCCCCGCCGGTCGGGACTTTGACGACATGTCGCTGTCGCTGTACGCGTCCACCGCCTCCTGCTCGGACATGTCGGCGTGCTGCGAGGAGTCCGAGGCCATGATCAGCGACTACGAGAGCGGCGACGACGGCCATTTTGACGGGCTGTCCATCCCGCCGCTGGGCTCCCAGCAGCACACTGAAGTCTGACACTGGATCCCCGCCAAAAGTGCCTCAAGCCGCCCCGCCAGCCCTCCTTTTTATGGCCCCGTACCATCTGAATCCGCAACGGACGCGTACTTGCTTGTTTTTTGTTTTCTCCTTTTTTTGCGCTACGTATCTCCGGTGAAGGATCGCCAAAAGTTTCGCGACGTGAGACGGGGGATTCGCCGCACGCTTGCCAAGCCTCCCGCATTCCGCTCGTTCCTCCCAGGCGACGCGCATTCATTCATATTTCATCCCGATCCCTTCCTGCGTTGGCAACTTCTCGCCGCTCGCCAAGATAGAGGCAACTAACTTCGAAGAGGCGGCTCATTTACTCAACTCTGAAAGCGCGGCCAATCGCGTTCCAACCTGTTGAGATGATCCCCGAAAAGACGAAAAAGGCATTCTTCTTGTTCCCTTCTAACCCCCGTTTCCAGAAAAATTCAAAGAAAAAAACCTTTCGCTGCGTATTCGTTTTTATACTTCACGCTTGAAAACAGCAAATCTCGTAGAAAATAGCGTGAAAAATCGACGCGACCGACTTTTAAAACTTGCATGTTTTTCCGGCTCCCCCTATTGGCCTGAACCCCATCGCGTATCACATCTCGCCTCACGTTGCTCAGATTTTTGGCGTTCTATTTCTCCCAACCGTTTTGTTTTAATTTACTGACTTGCAGTTAAAATGTAGCTCTGAACGTTCATAGCCGTCAATGGCAGTGAATGAGTGAAGCCGGAAGCTTGGCAAGTACGAGTTGCGCAATAAGACTTCAATCCAGGAAGTGGATCGTCAAGTTCAGCATTTCAAGAGGGAAACGAAAATAAACATCCCGACAATAATAATGGAGAAAAAAAAAGGAGAAATCCGCAACAATTTCTATGAAAAGATATTTTCTACAAGTGGTGATTTTCAGTGTAAATGTCTATGTACAGTTTTGATTTCAAAGTAGGATTTGTAGATATTCATTGCTTTTATTTTGAAGAAACAGTGTGACGTGATCAGCCTTACCGTGCTAACGTTCGCGAAAAAAGTTTGCCGTTTAAAGAAAAAAAAAGGGTCCGCGGTGAACGATTGCATTATTCATGTGTTGTTGTTTTTTTTTAACTTGTTTGTTTGTACAAGTTGACGTTGGAACCTCCATCGAGGAAACGGGACCCAATGATATTTATGGTCGTCATGGATACCGCCCGTGTCTGTGTACCTGTGTGAGCGTGTGCCACGTGTCGGTCTTGTTAAGGTTTTTATTCAATTGCTGCCACCAGCTCGCGCTTTCCTACTGGCAATAAATTATTCAGAAAAATAGATATATATTGATGTGTGTCATTCATTTTTACTTACTGACATGTGTGTGTGTGTGTGTGTGTGTGTGTAAATGTGTATACCGTCAACAAATACATAAAAAATATAACTGAAATTGAATGAATACCTATTTAGATTAAGTTTATTTTGGGGGGGGGGCATATTTCCCTATTCTCTATTTTGTATTTTATATGTACTGTTTTTTTATTTATAATTTGGTTCGATTCTTAGTGACGTCACAAGCGGTGGAGTTAATCTTTTCCTTAGGGTTGACCTCTAATTTTTTTTGCAAAGCACATTTGTATTGAGACGATGTGGCAGAGGCGTCTTTCTCATTGCTGGATTGTTAATGAAAATATGAATGGGGCTTTTGTTGGAGCGGCTTCGATGCTTGACGACTTCAACATTTTAGCGGGCTTTCTGTGGATTGGTCGCTGGTTAGTATGCGTACGCGGTTTTCGTGATAAGTGAACCGCTTGGTTTTTTTAGCTTATGATTGCAGTACTGCATTTAAACCACAAGAGGGCAGCACAACACATCTAAAAAGTCCATGTACCGTTGAGAGCAGCTTTTAAAAATGAAGTGCCGAAACTAAACGATATATTATTTATGTTTGTCTATTTGTTTGAGTCGTGAATCAAACATATTAAAAAAAAAACCACACACACACATTTTAGAAGAAGTCTTTCGCGCCTCTTGTTAAAAAAACATGAATGTGTGTGTTTGTTATTTATTCATTTATTTATTATTATTATTATTATTATTATTATTATTATTTATATACACTTCATTGTACTCCCTGAAAAGAAGTTGTTCAAGCACACATTTTGATTGGAACATTTTCCTTCCACTGGATATTTGTGTTTCATTGTTTGTTTGTTTATTTATTTATTTATTTATTTTCATTCATTTTATGTGTTCTATACAAAATATGTTTTGAATTAAATCTAGATTTATTCATTCATTTATTTTTCATCCTTTTTGTGTTCAATCCAAAATATGTGTTTTTTGAAATAACATTAAAATGTTTATATTTACATTGCATTATTTATGTTTAAATATTGTTGATTATTTTAACAGCCTCCAAAATCCATAGCACGTATTTTAACGCTCTACTCTGTAAAAACGACACGAGAAAATAGTAGTTGTTTAATCTAAAATAAAATTTAAAATATGTTTCTTTGTTTTTATTTGAGGTTTATTTGTTGATGGGGCCTGACAGGAAACACTTGCACTTTCGGCGCATACTCAAGACACGTTTGCTAGTTTTAAACGTTTTTCTTTTCTGTTGGTTTTCGTTTTTAGATTTGCTCTCAAAAGACGCTCGTTTCGTTTTTTTGGAACGCGTATTATTTCAAACGTGACGCGCGTCGTTCAATCGAGCCAAAATGTTTCAAACGTGATATTTCAAATCGTTGTCCGGGTGTCTGCGAGTGTTCTTTTCATGAAAGAGAAGAGAGAGCAAAAAGTTGAATGAAGACTGCGCGAAGGATGAAAAGATGAATGACTTGGGCGGCGTGAATGAAGCTTGCAGTTCCCCCGTTCGGCCTCGGGGCGGCAGCGTTTGCAAAGCCGGCGCACGCCCCTCCCCCTTTTGCCTTCCCTTCCCTTCCCTTCCCTTCGCGCCCCCTTCACTCCCCTCGCGGCTTCGGCGGCGCGTGGAAGTTGTCACACGCAAGAACCCGGAGAAGAAGAAGCGAGCGAGGGGATGGAAGCGAGAGTCGGCCCGGCAAAGGGCGAGCGAGGAGGCGGCGGAGCATGAGGCCGAAGCAGAGGGGCCGAGGACCGGCGGCGGCCGGGGGATAAATTCCGCCCGCCCGCCCGCCCGCCCGGCGGCTCGCTCGCCGACTTTGGGGACAGGCGAAGTTGGTCCCCCGTGGACAATGGTCACAAATGGGTCTGAGGTGAACAGCACCGCGCCGGACCCCGACGACGACGACAGCGGCGGCGTGCGACGCCCGCCGTGGGTCACCACAACTTTGGGCTGCTTCCTCATCTTCACCATCGTGGTGGACATCCTGGGCAACCTGCTCGTCATCTTCTCCGTCTATCGGAACAAGAAGCTCCGCAACGCAGGTGGGTCGCCGCCGATTTGAATTCCGCGACAGTTTGGGGGGGCCGGTCAACTCGTTCAATCCCGAGACACATTTTGACGGGTTTTTTTTGTTAGTTTTTTTGTTTTTTTTTGAAGAGTCAAAACATCTGGGCACTCGTTTTAGTACTATAGTTAAAAAAAAAAAAATTATATGACTACCTGTGGATGTAATAGCTACATAAATAGTTTGACTCCAATTAACTCATTCAATCCCACTTCAAAAAAAAGTATCGTCATCCAATCCAATTAAAGTTCTTTAGTTCCTAAAATACTTCATTATTTTAGTACCTGTGGATTCAATAGTGAAATAGTTTGACTCCACTGAATTTTTTCAATCCCTAAGACACGTTTTACGTTTTTTTGTTTTAAAGTCTAGGAATCCAATCCCAGGTACTAATTTAAGTTCTATACAATAGAGGATTTAATAGCTCAAAAAATAGTTTGAACTCATTCAATCCCAAAGACACATTTTTACGATTTTTTTAAGAATCTAGACATCCAAATGCATGTACTAATTAAACTACTTGAGTTCCTCAAACAATTCATTTCTTAAGTACCTGTAGATTTAATAGCTAAATAAACAGTTTGACTCCAACACATTCAACCCCAAAGACACATTTTTACGTTTTTTGAAGAGTAGATATCCAATCCCACGTAATCATTGAAGTACTTTGGTTCTTAAAATAATTCATTAAATTAGTATCTGTGGATGTACAGTAATAGCAAAATAAATAGTTTGACTCCGATCAACTCATTTGATCCCAAAGACACATTTTTACATTTATTTTAAGAGTCTAGACATCCATATATATATATATATATATATATATATATATATATATATATATATATATATATATATATACCACTAAGGCGAGTACTTCAGTACAAAAGTAATGGATTACGTTAGAACTTTCAAATCTAACGTTTATTTACTTAATGACTTTAATGAAAGATGAGAGGAAACCGGCGGAACCCCACGCGGGCGGGCGCGGGGACAGCACGCAAACTCCCCACTGGAGAGCGGGAGCCGGAATCCAACCTCCGAGCTGCGCTTTGAGCATTCTTTGACAACTTTATGTAAGGTATTTTGGTGGCAGCCTACTTTTGTAAGCGGAGGTCATCCGGCTGACCCCCGAGCCAGCGCGCGGGACAGACGGTCCGGCAAATAGCAACGACCCAAGCAATTATCGCCAAAGGGGGAAGCCCGCCGCATCCGGGCGTGAATGCGTCCCCCCCCCCCACCCCCCCCCGCCGGACAATCGATGCGGCTCTCGGCTCGGGGGTTTGATCTAATGAGGTTTTTTTTCTTCCGCATACGTGCTCTTATTTTCGGAGGAACTCGACCGGCTTCTGAGTGGCTTTTGAGCGTTTGGACTCTCGGGCCGTCAAGGCCGCGTCGCCCAACAAAGTCACACAACACGCGTATCGCAATACCAACCCAGATAGACCCGTACGGGGTTTTCGGGACCGATTATCAGTTGTTAGATGAGGCCAGTGACCCAGATTTGGAGCCGATATTCATTTGCAGTCAAACTGCAAAAAAGGCCATAAAAAGAATGATACAGAACTTTATTGAATCACACAAATAGAAAATTATAGCTCCAGAAGTGAATGAATTTCCTAGATTCAGCAACATCTCTTATAAAATTGAGTCAAAGATTTTTATATATATATATATCTATATATATCTATCTATCTATATCTACATCTATATCTATATCTATATCTATATCTATATATATATATGTATATATATATATATATATATATATATATATATATATATATATATATATATATATATAATGCAAAAAAATGTGTATATATATATATATATATATATATATATATATGCGCAAAAAATATATATATATAAAAAAAAAAAAAAATATATATATATATATATATATATATATATATATATATATATATATATATATATGCGCAAAAAAAAAATATATATATACATATACACATATAGACATATATATACAAAATTATATTACTATACATAATACTATAATACTATACATACATACTATACATAATAATATAGAATAAAATGTAATATATATTATAATTTTATATATATTATATAATATTTATTTATTGTATACATCTTAATTGCGCTAGTAGTCGCCTCGAGTTTTATCCCGATGCAATGGTATTGAAGTGCGCGGCAAGGGGGGGGGGCACACGAGGTACATTGAGGGACTGGCCCCTTTGAAGTAGTAGCATTAATTAAGGCTAATTACATGCAAAGGGGTGGTAAAGCAGCCGCCTCGCCTCCCCCGCCAGAGTTCAACGGCGCCTTGGCTTAACTCGCCAATAATGAAAGGCCCCAGAATGGAAAAGTTCCCACAATCTGATTGAATTTGCTTTAATCGTGTTTGGCGGCGGCCGCGTCCCAATCGAAGATCAACCGGGCGACGCGCGTGCCTAACTCGCCAGGAGACACATTTTATTTTATTTTTTTGTCTGCTGGGGAATGTGGAATGGTATGCAAATTGGCAGACGTGGATTGACGTAATCGGTGCTTTCGTCACGGCTTGTTTTACCGGAACCGCCTTGCCTTTCAAGAAAAAAACAGGAAGTACGCACTGCTAAATTTTACCCTATTATCTGTACGATACGGTGCAAATAAAAGTCTTTCATTTTCAAAAGTTGAAAAAAATCCTTGTCTGCGGCCAATAAAAACAAAGATTTGCTTTAAAATAGTTCAACATTATTAATTGATTGAATGAACAATGAGTTTGTTCAAACTTTCCGACAAATCGGGTCCAGTCCGGGTATATGCGTTGCTATCAGCAAGTTTGCTGTATTTTCCCTACAATAACGCTAAAAAAAAAAAAATATCAAAAATCAACAGTGCGCCCTATAATCTGGCACCTCCTGTGTGAGTACCGAGTCCAAAAATCGGTAAAAATGTTGTGGCAAGTGCTCCACTTGACTGACTTTGGGACCATTTCCTGCTGACACAGGATGTACGTACCTTATACATATGCTAGCAGCATTGTAATCCGTACAGAAGGTATACTAGCTGAAATATACCAATAAGAGAATAGTACCTAAAACGTACGGTGCGTACGCTGGTAGTGATAAACAAATTATAGAACAGAATGTATTACGTACACTACGTACGCTGGCAGTGATAAACCAATCAGAGAGATGCTAGCTAGCTAGCAAAATAAACAACAAGCTAGCAAGATACGTACAGTACGTACGCTGGCATTGATAAACCAATCAGAGAACGTTACATAATGCGTAAAGGAGGTACGCTAGCAGAAATATACCAATAAGAGAATATTACCTAAAACGTACGGTGCGTACGCTGGCAGCGATAAACCAATCAGGGAACGTTACGTGATGCGTACAGGAGGCACGCTAGCTGAACGATACCAATAAGAGACTATTACCTAAAACGTACGGTGTGTACGCTGGCAGTGATAAACCAATCGGAGAACGTTACATAATGCGTAAAAGAGGTACGCTAGTAGAAATATACCAATCAGAGAATAGTACCTAAAACGTACGGTGCGTACGCTGGCAGTGATAAACAAATTATAGAACAGAATGTATTACGTACACTACGTACGCTGGCCGTGATAAACCAATCAGAGAACGTTACATAATGCGTAAAGTAGGTACGCTAGCAGAAATATACCAATAAGAAAATATTACCTAAAACATACGGTGCGTACGCTGGCAGCGATAAACCAATCAGGGAACGTTACGTAATGCGTACAGGAGGCACGCTAGCTGAACGATACCAATAAGAGAATATTACCTAAAACGTACGGTACTTACGCTGTCAGTGATAAACAAATTATAGAACAGAATGTATTACGTACAGGAGGCACGCTAGCTGAACGATACCAATAAGAGAATATTACCTAAAACGTACGGTACGTACGCTGGCAGCGATAAACCAATCAGGGAACGTTACGTAATGCGTACAGGAGGCACGCTAGCTGAACGATACCAATAAGAAAATATTACCTAAAACGTACGCTGGCATCAATAAAGTAATTATGGAACGTTATGTAATATGTATAGTATACCCTGGGATGGATAAATTATTCAGACCAAATTATATATCTTTTTTTGCCGACCGTATGTTTCAGCATGCAACTCATAATAAAATGCGGTCCATGTATAGGTCACGTGTAGAAATAGACCCCATAATCTCCGTAGTATGTGGAAAAAATGGTGCTATATAATTTGGATAGCGGCCAGTTGAATGGGGCCACTCGGTGCATTTTTAAAATCTTGTTTTATTTTGGTCCATTCGACATCAATAAACAAAATGCCCAGGTCGAAATCTCATTTTGTTCTTTTTCCGCGAATTTTTCGACCAACGCTCCGGGAATGAGCAAAAAAATGCAAAATCTTTTGGATTTAGCATAACGGAGCCAATCGTATGCGTCAAAAACAGAAAAAAAAATAATAGCACATCATCTGATAGGCTTTTTCCAGTTATCTAGCAGAGATAACATCTGAATGAGCGACACCTGCGTTAATGTCACCACTTGGTGCTCCGCATTCCCAGAAATAGGCTCGGCGTCGGCGTATTTTGTTGACGCCCCCCCCCCCCGTGCCCCCTTTTTGCTGGAATCAGTGAAGTCCTTATCTGCAGCATGTCAGGTACGGCGGAGGATTTAGCGGCGCGGAAAACAAAGTGGCGGCCGGCCGCGATGGCGCTCGGCACCGAGCGACAACTCATTCGGTCGCACGCTTCTCAATTTCGCCGCGTTTTGGAGGAAAGGAAAACAAAAGCGAACACTCGCGGACACCCGGAAAGTTGCGCCATTACACCGTTGGCCTGGACTAGGCCTCAACAATTAATGGGCCACAAATCGACATTGCCGTATAGTAAATATTAGACCGGGAAGAATGATTATTATCTGCATTTTTGCCGTTTTGAGGGTAAACCCGCCGTATACCGCTATTTTGCATTTAGAGGAATATTGATACACGGCGGGTTTAAGATCAATTGATCAATAGCTGTATTAACATGAGGGGGCTTTTTTTAAATTTTAGTTAGCTTTTCAGACATGCTGTTGAACCTGGGAAGTTGCTGCACCTTTTGTTCATGTTTAGAAGTCATATTTCTGCTTTTGTTTTGGTAGAAAATTATAGGGAGTATTTCCTTAAGTTTTCCTCTAACCTTTTAAGACCTACTGAAGCACTGGGTGCTTCGTTTTGTTTTTTGCCAATATTTTTTCCTGTTTAGTGTTCATCAGCCAATAATACCAATCATCACAGATAGATAGATAGATAGATAGATAGATAGATAGATAGATAGATGCTAGCTAGCTAACTAGCAAATAAACAAGCAAGCAAGATATGTAGCTAGCAACAGATAGATAGATGCTAGCTAGCTAGCAAAATAAACAAGCTAGCAAGATATGTAGCTAGCAAAAGATAGTTAGGTAGATAAATGCTAGCTAGCTAGCAAAATAAACAACAAGCTAGCAAGATATATAGCTAGCGACGGATAGATATATAGATAGATAGATAGATAGATAGATAGATAGATAGATAGATAGATAGATAGATAGATAGATAGATAGATAGATAGATAGATCGGGCCAAACACTTGAAAAAAAACGTCCTCGAGATAGATAGACAACATGAAAAATTGCAGAAAATGACGGCACCAAATGCCTTTTTCAGTATACACGATGGGGTATACGTTCTACCCAGCGTTTATTCGAAGCGCATCCGGCACCTCGTCCCGACCCGGGCTTTCACGCGCCCGCTTTTCCATCAGCAAAGTCGTCCAAACAAAAGATAGCATCGAGCGGCGCGGGCAACTGTTGCGCACAGATCAGCTACCTAATTAGATCTTTGTCTTATCGACAACATTTTAATCCCCGAGACGGTGTCGCGAGTCACGGCGAGACATAATTAGCGGGAGACCTTTCCCACGTTTTCCGAGCGCCGCCGGAAGGTTACCGGGTCCAAAGACGCTCGCGACTGTACGTCGGAGGGAAACGCCCCGCCGGGTAAAGAAAAAGCCAGCTCCTTATCTCTGGTCGGCAAACTGTAAATTAATTGCGGAGTCGCGACCCGCCGGCTCTCGCGGGCTCCCTAATTAGTCCGGAGTTTCTTTTCCACCCGGCGGGCCGTCTCCCGTCTCAGGCGTTTCCGTTAAGCCGTCGGTCGGCGCCACGCCGCGTCCGCCTCTGATGCTTATCGCGGCGCGGCGGGACCGAGCCGGCGAGCGGACCTCGGCGGCAGCGGGTATAAGCGGCCAAATATGCGCTTTTAATTAAATAACACCTGCGTACCTTCTGTTTATCTTAGCCAGAGCCGGCGGATAAAGACGCGCGGCGCTATCATATTCCCGACTGATGCGGCGGGATTTGCCGCCGCGCCGTTGGCTTTATTTGAGCGGGCCGGAATGATAATGTGCTGAAAAACATACAGTGGATTCTTTACTACTTGTCCAAATGTTGGTCCGAGCGGGACTATTTTCCTTATTTGCTGGGAAATATTCCAAATACCGGACGATGTTTTCGTTTTGGACCATCCCCGTCGACGTTATCCATAAGAGAGAATGGAGACATAGAACACAAACTCAGTCGTGGTGGTTTTGTTTTTGTTTTTTTTGTTTTTTCCGAGCGTTTACCTTCTGCTTTGGCGTGTTTAATTTCTTTGTGAAGCAGGGAGTGGTTGACAACCTTCGTGGCTCTGGAATTTGACTTCACGAAATTTCTTTCTTGCCTGAACCCTAACCCGTAAAATCAAAGCCAAAGTTTTTACCGCCTGCTGAAAAAAACACTGTGATAAATTTAATCCTTGCGCCATGCTTTTGTCCAATCATTTGAATTTCACTTTAAAGGAAACGCATGGATAGAAAACACTCTGGAGCTGAAATTTCACCCCATGTCAAATTGTAACATGGCGTGACCACTTAGCTATCACATGTCCAGGAATGTACTATCCATTGGCTAAAATACATGCAAGAATTATGTGGAAGAAAACGACCCAAAAATGGTCAAAATTAATCTTTGTGCAGTATTTTTTTCCATTCTTTTGCTCTTTACATCCATGGCGTTTCACCTCAAAGGGAACGCATTGAAAGAAGACAGTAGGGAGCTGAAATTTCAGTCAGATCGTCAGAACATGTCAAATTCCGACATGGAATGACCAATTAGTAATCATTTGACCAGAAACGTAAAATTACAAAATTAAACAAAATTAAACCTTGTGTGGTATTTTGTCCATTCCATTACAGTTTTTGACGTCCAAGGGAAAGCATTGAAAGAAACTAGGGAGCTGAAATTTCACCCAACATGTCAAAAAATTGCACAACGGTTCACTTATATAATTTGTATAGTTTTCCATCCCCCACTTGTCTGTGGCGGAGAAAATGTATAAATACATACCTGGGATTGGATGGCATGATTCCTAAAAGACGTAAAATTACGTCCTTGGCATTGAGTGTGTTTTGGATTTGGAAAAAAGCTGAACAATTTGACACGTTTTGAAATATGTAGGAACGCACGTGCAAATTTGTTCATCGATACACACGTATACGTTTTTTGGGGCTGAGAATAGAGGGAGCATTGTTATCGGAACACAAGCACGCACCATCGCTGGCACCGGGCCCGATGCGCAGGGTAGCCCAACAATGGCTGCCAGCCTCCTCAAACACAAATTCGTTTTGTCCGCAGGTAGCTTTGTGCGACTGCGAAGAATTCGGAAACATTTCCACATCATTATAAGCATTCTCATTTTTGGTTTCTGCTTCTGGCTTAACATTTTAATTTCGGCGCAACCCCAGAACATTTTTAAGTTTTTCGCGTTTCGCTAACAATAAACTTGTTTGAATGAATTTTCCATAAAATCATATCATAAAATCCTGCAAACATGTTTTTTTTTCCCAGCGTTTCGGTTTTCAGCCAAATGTTTCACATCTTCCGTTTTTGGTTTCTGCCTAATATTTTCATTTTGGTGCGTTGCAAAATGCTATATGTTAGCGTTTGGCCAACGGTACATTCATTCAAATGAATTTTCCAGACAATCGAGTTTGCAAATTTTCCCTTTTTGTTTTTACGGCGTTTCAGTTTTCCGCCGGTTATCGGTTTTCAATTACGACCGAAACATTTTCATTTTGGTGGATCCCTAGAAAAATACTGTTAGCATTTAGCCAACCGCATAAGTTTAAATGGGTTTTTGTATACAGCCAAGCGTTTCACTTTTCAGTTTTGGACCAACGTTTTAAATTTCAGCTCGTCCCTGGAAAAATGCACGGTTAGCAAACGTTAGCATTTCGCCATTTTTTTTCCCAACAAATTTTCCATACGATCCTGCAAAACAAGCGGCAACGATGACCTCCTCGGCGGAGGTATTGCTAAAAAAACGACATCCTTCAGCGAGGAAAAAAAAAAAAAAAAAAAAATCAGTTCCGCCGTGAAAAGTCACATGCGTATAAAACGGATTGAGGTGATAAAAATCAGGTGTAATGGCTGAGTGCTCCTCACAAAGCCTTTGAAATTCCTCAAGCAGAAAGCTCACATTGGACACAAGAGGATTTGTTTTCCTTTGGCTCATCCATTTATGCTTTCGTGATCCAATTTCCGTGGAGGATCTTCCCAAAACAAAGCCACTGGATATTTAGAAAACCCGGCAACGTTCCATTCTTAAGAGGAGACGTCGGCAAATACCGCATCATTCCGCGTGACTGTTTTCCCTTTTTTTTTTCTGCTTTTTTTTTTGCTGTGTGAAATATTCATTATGCCGAGAGCAACGAGAACGTCAGAGATTTTTTTTTTTTTTTTAATGAACGGGAAACGGCCGGAAATAACATCCCAGCCGGCGCGGCGCCAAGTCACGCAATAGCTAAAAGGGTTGAACTTGCGTGTCACTTTCAAAACAGTCGACGGCCACGCTGGAATAACAATAACAAACTGCAGGCTTTGTGATTTCCTACGCACGCGAACACATCGCTTCGGTAGTCGCTTCTTACCGGCTCGTTTTTATGAATGACGCCCGATTCTGTAATTTCCTCTTTTTTCCGATTTTAAGGTCCGCGATTTCATTCGGTTTTCGATTCTATCGTCGCTCGTCAACGTTGTTTGATTATCATTTGCGCTTAATTAAAATAAGATATTAGATTTTACTTTTTTACCATATCAGTGACTGAATTAGACGACGTCATTTCTTTTTTTTATCACCAAACAATAGGTGGCAAATAAATACTACGCCAGTAAATAATGGTCAAATGTTATTGGAATATTCGATTAGTCGATGGAATATGGTATTTTTATGAGTATTTGTAACGCCTGCCATTTTTTTTCTGTCTGATTTGGGAATGCCAAACTGCATTCGAATGCACCGAGCAGTTAGCGGCTAGCGTGAAATAGGCATGAAATTGAATAGACGTCTATTACGGGCAGATGCTTTCCCGCCAATATGAAACGCCTGTGATTTAAGATCAAAGGAATGGACTAAATACTGCACAAGTCTTATTTTGGACCATTTTTGGCTCAATTTCCTCCACATCTTTATCGCAGTACTTGACCTAAGCGCACTCCTGCTAGTACGTACTAAGTGGACGCGTTGCCATGTTATCACCATCGGGGTGAAATTTCAGCTCCCTAGTGTCATCTCTCAATGCTTTCCGCACACCCGTTAAATGAAGCCTTTTGGGTTTGCGCAGTATATTTTTTTTGTCCGTCGCATGCGAGATGCCTTTGATGTGAAGATCGAAGAAGTCAAAGTTGATTGTCAATTTCTGGAGCAAATACCGCACGAGGTTGAAGACAAACGCCTGCTTGAGATTTTGTCCACTTGCCGCCGAATTTAAAATACTTTTTGCCATCGCGTTGGAACGACGGCAGTCAAATTTGAGCCGAGACAGGTGAAATTCTCATAAGTGAACTCCGGAAGAGCAAATAGATCCGGAGCGACGGTCTTGATGTTCGCGAAGCCTCGTCGGCGCCCGCTAGCAGCGCTAGCTGGCGTGGAGAGCTCCTCCGCAGGTACGGGGCCCGACGCCGCGAGAGCTTCGGACCTCGGCGGGGGACCTCGGATCGGCGCGATGCAAACAGACAGGGTGTCATGTAATATGAAGCCGGCGCGGCTGGAAAAATACGGGAGGGGCGGCGGGTCCGAACCCTCAGCGGAATGTCAAACCATAAAAAGACAAAAAAAACGGAGAAAAAGAGAGGCGGCGATATCCGAGGGGGATGAGGGGGGTTGCGGGGTGTGTGCGTGCGTGCGTGTTTTTTTTTTTGGGAGGGGGGCATCACACATAATATCTCGACGGGTACGCAAAGCGTATCTTAAGAAGGGATTACCGTGTGTACAGATAATCCCGCAAATATGAGAAAATCATAAAATGGTTTGGGAGCTGATAGGAAGCGCTTGCTGGCTTGGCGTTTCCCGCTTAGTCCACCTAAGAAAAAAAAAGATGCCTGCAAATATGCTGTCAAACAGCCAAAAGACAGAATTGACGTCAAAGTCCATCTCCCATATATATGAGAGAGAGATTTATACATATATTAGTGCTGGGTATTGTACGTTAAAAGAGTATTGCGATAAAAAAAATAAAAAATGAAGAATGACTGAAAAAAACAAAAGGAAATGAGTAAAATAGACAAATTCTATGTATTCGTTTTTAGAAGCCACACGTCATTGACATCTGTCAGCACATATGAGACGTTCTTTTTCGACAGATCTGTGACGTCACTCACTCACTTCCGCTTCCCTGTAGCAAAATAAAAGCCTTCCTGCAACATTTAGTTCTTGGATCATAGCATTTTGGCAACTACAAGTCCCACAATGCATTGCAAGAACTTTCCATTATGGGTGTCAGGCTAAGCCAC
Source organism: Hippichthys cyanospilos (assembly GCF_059441005.1). Lineage (NCBI taxonomy): Eukaryota > Metazoa > Chordata > Actinopteri > Syngnathiformes > Syngnathidae > Hippichthys > Hippichthys cyanospilos. The sequence goes on along the minus strand of NC_142375.1, from coordinate 23,191,969 downwards.
TCAATGAAGTCATCGAAAGACTTGCAAATGTCACGGGTTGTCCGACAGCGCCCTCCGGTGGTTTTGAGGTCTCAAGACGGATTTTTTTATCACAGCCTGTTTCGGGATTCATGCAAAAATCAGGAAAATGCATAAGAAAACATTGTGTTTTCAACATGTCCAAAATTGTCAATCGTTCCCATTTTTAATGGCAGTAAATGAGCCAGACATGGGCTAAATTTGGGCGTACCTCTCCACCACCCGTTCGCAAGCATTAGAAGGAAACCTCTTTGAATCTTTGAGTGGAGAGGGCGAGCGAAATAGCTAGGCCATCAACCGGTCGACTAAGTGAACTTCAACGCGAACGTCAACGAATCGCACATGGATGCGCGCGACTCGCCGAGCTCACGCGGATGATAAGATCCCAACCCCGGACGTACTGAACCGCGACAGCCGCAATTATATTCGCCAAGTAATCCAAGTGAGGAATATTTCTGTTGAATTCAAGACGCGAAGGTTTGAAAAATATCGAGTTTATCGGCGCGGAACTTTTCACGAATTCCTCGTGCTTTGTTGCATATTTAGCGACTTACCCCGAGGAAGTGGGGCGTGCGCCAGGATGGGGGATGAATTTCATTTCCTGAAGTGGAAAATGACATGTTGTTTACAAGCTCGGCTCCAATGGGAAAAATGGGAGCTGGCTCATATGCTGGTTCCGATATTTCGCAAGCAGAATTCTGATAAGCAATTACGTAGTTGGACGATTTATTGTTACAAATATAGAATTATTTTTTGTAATTTTTTGGTGCCTTAAAGGGATTGCGTGTAAGATTTGGAATATTTTTCATTACGGACAGCAGGGGGTGCTGCAGGCGCCGCAGTTACCGTGGTCCGTAGCTAGAACAAACATGGCCGCCTCCGGAGAAGTGCTACCCCCCCATGTAATATCATTTCATGATAACTAGACCTATGATTATATTTAAAACATACTGTTGGTCATTAAGAAGAAAATCCTTTGCAACGTTTTTGAATTTACAATAGTTTAATTTGTTCCTTTTTAATGAAAAAACGCTCTAAATCTTACACACTGTCCCTTTAATGCTTACAATAGGCGGTATAGTTGGATGTTTGAGAAAACTTGAACCCCCCCCCCCCAAAAAAAAAAAATTGTTTTTTTCTGGGGTGACAGCAATTGTGTGTAAATATATATATATATATATATATATATATATATATATATATATATATATATAAACAATTCATTCAATCCCAAAGGGCGGGAGAAAAAAAAAATATATAAAAAAAATTATATATATATATATATATATATATATATATTTTTTTTTTTTTCTAGCCCAGATACTTGTTTATATATTTTATTTTATGTTGTTTATATTATTTAAAAGCAGGAATTTCATTGTCAATTACCTCAATCAATCCCAAAGGGGGGGGGGGGGGGGCGGGGGGGGGGGGGGGGGGGCGTTGACTTTATTTGAACCAATTTTGGGACATTTTCTTCCACATCGCTCCCGCGGAATTTTAGCCAAGGGATGGCACGAAGCGGTCATGCCATGTTGCACTTTGTCACCGTGTCGCCATCTGGTAGAAATTTCAGCTCCCTCACGTGTTCAAATGTGAGAGAAAATCATAAAGGACGCATTTAATTACAGAGAAAAGCAGCGAACGTAATTTGGCGACATGGCGAAAATAAATCAAACGTTTATCTTACGTGATAATCAAATAAATAAATCTATAGCGTCTGTAAATCACAATCCGCTCCGGCGATTTAACTCCTGATTCGCCGTAAACGGTATAATAGCGAAGAACTAAAACTTGTACTGTATAATTGAACTGCCAGCGGTAAAAATCAGACAAAGGCGCCATTGTTTTTCCCGAAGCTCATGTGCCTCGACGGGGACGCTGGGTTTATCCCTCGGAACATGGCCGGCCGCTGTTGATTGTGTAATGCGAGTTGATGGGAAGATCTTATGAGGGATGCTTTGCGTCTCTGTCAAAATAAATAAAGTGCAGGTCATGGCACACGAGTCATTTTCGTTTCAACGCTCAACCCCATTAGCACTCAAGCTAGCTAAACATATCCTTTTCTTGACACGTTGATAATATCAAATAAAAATAAGACTTTTTGACAGGGTTCCTGCTGATTTCGCCAAATGTGATTTCATGCTTTTAAATGCAGTGAAAAAGTACGGGTTTCTTTTCAAATTAAGAGCTAATTAATTGGAACCTCTCTGCTGTCTTCTTTTTCTTGTTGAGGCGTTATTTGGTTGGATTTTTTTTTCCATTTCTGACTGGGGGGGGGCTGCTAAACTTTTTTTAATTTCATCAACCACAATTTTTTCTAAATCCAAGTCCATTCATAGAAAAATTCTCACAATATTTTAATGTTCCTTGTTCATTCTTTTTTTTTTCAGCATCAAACGGTTCAGTTGGTCAAAATTGTTTCCAATTGAAGTAAGGATTGACATATTTTTGATTTATTTCAGGCACTGATGCTCTTTAATATTTTTCAGATTTAGAATAAGATGTACTGTACAACCCTTGTAAAAAGTTAGCATTTCCTGAAAAGTTTAAATGTTTTTTTTTTTTCACTTTTGGAAAACCGTTGTAAGTAGACTTCCACAATTTTTACTTCTAGTCGAGTGGGGCGGCGTGAAAGGTATTCCCTTTCCCTAAGGGGGGATTTTGCAAAAAAATAATTGCAAACCCTGACCCAACCTAGTCTAACAGTCTAACAGTGAAAGCTCAACGCCTTAATCCCAAATCCAAACCTTACCTCTAACCTGATCTGGCAAATCCAGATAGCCCTCGCTGGAGTTAGCCAGAGCAGCTTGCTAAAGACAACAGCGAGGCCCCCCCGCCTTTGTTTTGCGCCGTCCGGGTCCGATGGCGCGCCGGCCGCGCTGAATGGAGCCCCGTTCGCCGCAGCCACATCAAATGACATTCATGTGTCTGCCGGAATAATCCTCATGGCGCACCGTCGCCGTTCATCGCGTCGCCCTTTCTCAGGCTAAGTCACGTGGCTAGCCCAAAAAAAAAAAAAAAATCACGTAGCGCTACATTTTAGCCGCGTTGGATTGGATGGACAGTTGAAAAAAACTACATGCGCTTCCGATAAACGATAACTTAAAAATTAGGGGTTTTTTTCGACACAGTTCGAGGACGATCAGTCACATAAACTGAGTTTTGACGCATTTTCATAACGAACGTATTCTTACTTTCAATATCTACCGTAACAGGACGAGCTAGAAGGCATAAATCGGTGCCTGTTACTGCTGACGGCAGATTGTGTTTGCTGAGGTTGTTACGGCTATTTTTTTTAGTATAAGAAACAAGCAGACTGAACCAACGTCCGAGTCCTTGTTCACACGCAGAAATATTACTCAAACTGAGAGTTTATGATGTCTCCAGATGATTCAGTTAAGAGTGCACTGGTTAGAGAACACGGAAAGGTATTCTATCGGACTCGTTTATTAATCGCGGTGTTTTGGCATATACATACCATCGTAAAGTTGGTGGAACATGGATGCTTTGCAACCGGGTATTTAGGGCAAAAAGAACTCAAGCTGCGTCGTGAGGAAAAGGAAAAAAACTGCTTGGAGAAGATTCAACTTTACACTGGCGCGGCGTTCACTGACTGTTCGCAAAGCGTGAAATCTGAAACATACCTAACCCGCAATAAATATATAATTTACGGATATGAACACAAGAAAACATGAAGAATTCACAAATATGTCATTTTTGCTCGCGTTTTACATTGTCATACACGGTCACATAGAAAATACCAGAATTCGACCCCAAAATTAAGGGTGCGTTTTATACACCGGTGCGTCCTATATTTGAGGAATTACGAATTAAAGGTAGTATGTGTAATTTTTTTGTATGTGCCCGGGGTTCTTCAGGGGCATTACGGTAAATGCGGCAATAAACTGCTGCCCGTAGCTATAACAGACATGGCGACCTCCGGAGGAGTGCCACCCCCCCATGTCATATCATTTCATGATAACTACCTACGATTATATTTAAAACATACTGTTTATTTGCAAGTTTTTGAAATGTATAATCATTTAATGTATTCCTTTTTAACGGTCTAAATCGTACATATTGTCACTTTAACATTTTTCGCCAACTGGGATTACGCACGTAAAAATCGTTGAAACGGCGAGCGCGGCGAAAGTCAACGGCCGCTGTATTTTGGGGCCATCGTAGTAGCCACGCGGAGGTGTTGCCTTCAACAATGTAGGGCAGGCAAAGGCGAGCGCATTTTTTTCCCCACGAGTGGCCGGCCGGAACAGTCATGCGATGTGACGCGTTCGCAGCTGGAAGCCGCCGAATAGCGCGCGCGCTCTTCTTTCTTCGACTAAGTGCTACGTTCAAGGGCACCTTGGGAAAACACGGATCGGAACCGTGGCGCGCGCCATGGAGTGGTTAGCGCCGGGCGCGCGCGGTGCATAATTCCCCTCGGATGAGCATGGGCTTTTTACTTGATCTCACCGCCCTGAGCATCGGCAACGTGCGTCACGCCGAGCTAGCTGCCGTCAAGCAGAAACAACTTTGCGCTCTACGCTATTGTAAATACATCCAAATAGCGCGGGGAACGGTGATGGGATTAAATGTCTGCTCGCGCTTTCATGTATGCTCTCATTAAGCGCGCGTTAAAAAAACAAAGAGAATATCTGAGACGGGGCGAGGGTCTGATAAAAGAAGAGGCGGGCGGGGGGTGGGGCGGGGGAGGGGGGGCGGGGGTTGCCCTCGTTAAAGAGCCTGTTGTCACGGCATGACCGCAACATCCACATCCCCCCCCCCAATGCATTGAAAGAAGACGCCAGGGAGCTGAAATCTCGCCCAGAGGGGTTAGGGTTAAGGTAACCCAGATGTCAAATTCCAACATGGCGTTATCACGCTACCAGGAGAGCCAAATCCCTCGAAAATGACCCAAAATGCTCAAAATGAACTCTTGTGTGGTATTTTGTTCATTCCTTTGATATTTTCATCAAAGGCGTTTCATATCAAAGGGAAAGTATTGAAAAAGGCAACAGGGAGCTGAAATCCCACCCAGATGGTGACATCATGTCAAATTTCAATATGGCGTGATCACTTAGTTACCAGGAGAGCGCCATCCCTTGGCTAAAATACTGCCAGAATGATAGAAAGAAAATGACCCAAAACGGTCAAAATTCATTTGAATCATTTTTGGTCATTTTCTTCCACCATTCTCGGCAGTATTTTCAGAATAATCCCGATAGTGTGATAACTAAGTGCTATGTTGAACTTTGACTCTTTTTGGGTGAAATTTCAGCTCCCTTGTATCATCTTTCAATCCGTTTCACACACGGGTGAAATTAAGTGTTGGGATTTGTATGATTTGAGAAGTTTGAGTTTGAATTAAAGTATCGGCCCTGAAAAAAATATTTTGGTCGACGTCCATCAAATTAACTTGAAAATATAAACAATATTTAATTGCTGTCTTGTCCCATTATTGCGTATTTAATAAGTGAGTCGAAGAATTTTAAAGTTGCCCTCATACCCTTCAATTTTCTATACGCGGCGCCCAAATGAAAAAGTTTGTTATTCATTAGATTTGATCAAAAAAAAAATAAAAAATTGATCGAACGGACGGCGGCCAGACCCGAAAGCGCAGAGATTTCAATTAAAGCCGAATAAAGCGGCCTTGGAGCGTAGCGGCGTCGCGCCGGCGGGCCAAGCAGCAGTTGGCCGTCGGTGTCAGGCGGATATGACATGATTTTAGGCTAGACGCAGATTTTCTGCCAGCGCCCCGGGAGATTGACGTCCGTCCGCCAGCTGTTGCGTCGACACGCCACGCCGCCCTTTTCCGCCGCGCGTCACGCCACGTTCCGTCGACGTAATCAAGTCGCCGCTCATCCCGTCCCGGAGAACGATTTTCAAAAGAATTTAATAAAGGGCTTAAGGGCACGTAAGACATCGTGGGCCGCGAAGTTAGCGCCCCAAAATAGGAAATTAGAGAACGCGTCCAAAGCCGACGCTCCCGCTGACGAATAACGCCAGATTAAGCCCGCGATAAGCCACGCAATAACATGCGCCTCATCATTTCGGGGGCCTTTTCCGATAATGTATGCCCTGAAAACAGAGCGAAAGGCAAAACGTGGCTATCCTAACTATAGCGTAAGAAGATTACATCCTGAGCGCTTTCCCAGTCAATTGGGGTCAAAAGCGGCACCGAGTAATCATACGTAGCGCCTGACCTCCATTTAACGTGGGAATAACAGAGTCGACATATAGGCCAGAATTTTTTTTTGGGGCCGAGGTTAATGATGTGACGCTTTCACTTATAGCTGCGCTCAAGTGAGAATTAGTGCGATGGTAAGCGAAAAGTTAGCCGGGTCGCGGAGTTTTGTCTTGCTAAGAAAAGACGCACGTTTACAATAGGAGGTTGGTGGCTCAGAAAGAGTAAAGGATACGGACGATACTTGCCGAAATCACCCGGCCCAGTGTGGGCTCAGATAGGTAGGGAGGTAGAAAAATAGCTAACTAAGATTCTATAGATAGATAGATAGATGCTAGCTTGCTGGCAAAATAAGTAACAAGCTAGCAAGATAGATAGCTAACTTCAATTACATCGATAGGTAGGTCGGTACTGTAAGTAGGTAGGTAGGTAGAAAGATCGCAAACTACGATTACATAGATAGATAGATGCTAGCTTGCTAGCAAATAAGTTGCAAGCTAGCGAGATAGATAGCTAACTACTATTACATAGATAGATAGATAGATAGATAGATAGATAGATAGATAGATAGATAGATAGATAGATAGATAGATAGATAGATAGATAGATAGATAGATAGATAGATAGATAGATAGATAGATAGATAGATAGAAAAATAAGTAGCAACCTAGCAAGATATATAGCTACTGTAACTATGATTAGATAGAGAGATAGGTAGGTAGGTAGCTAAGTAGGTAGAAAAATCGCTAACTACGATTACATAGGTAGATAGATGCTAGCTTGCTGGCAAAATGAGTAGGAAGCTAGCGAGATAGATAGCTAACTACTATTAGATAGATAGCATTTTCCAAGGGGGTCACAATTTAGCAATAAGACACACATTCGAAAAAAGTGTGCCACCCGTGTATGATTTCTTAGACCTTGAAACTACATTTGTTGTGATGTCTCTAGGCATATTTGATTAAAGAACAGAAGCTAGCTCATTTTTGATCATCCGTTCTATTACCTGATCATCTGCCGCAAAATTACATCACTATTGACAAAATGCGAAGCAGTCCCAATACCGCAATTCAGCTTAGCTTACTTCAAACTCATTTGTTCTTAATTTGAAAACGCCCAGTTCTTGCAATGGCATTCAAATGTATTCCCAGAAATGGTTTTTGCTTGTCTTTTTTGCCAACTTTCACTTCTGACACCGGACTAAACGTACAGAGTGGGTCACCCAGGTGCGATACAATTTTCCTGTAGATGACATATTTTTTAGGGGGGGGGGGGAGGGGGAGACAGATGGCATGAAAAGTGCCTGGTTTATGTTTGCTGATAGCGCTCGCAAATATTTCACCTACAACACACAGCGGCCAAGTTGCCAACATCTGTCGCACCAGGAAAGTGGGGCAAAACAAACAAACACGTGCTTGGCATCAGCTGTGCAGCTGTGCAATGGGGCGGGGGGGCGGGTGCGGGAGTGGGGGGGGGGGGGGGGGTCCCCGGCAAGACCCATCAGCTAAACAGACAAGTGATGGGCTGGTTACTTTTTCGTTCCGACCCAATCGGCCCAAAATGGGCTAAATCTCCTTCTAGAAATGCTCATCTTACAAACCTTTGTTAATGGAAATACAGTGGACCCCCGGTCTACGACGTCCCCGCCTTACGTTTTTTTCAACTTCCGATGCGGGCCGCGGCGTTTATTTTTGTTCCCGCTTTACGCCATTTCTTTCGACACATCCAAGATGGCGGTCAGTGTGTGCGCGTGACCGCCATGTTGGATGTGTCCACGCTCATACGTTTGGACACGCGTCACCGCTTAGGTCACTACAGTGCTGGTCCGCTATTGGTCGGCGTCACGGTCAAAATGGCCGCACGCTAAAGACTGGATCACGTCTGAGTGCTTAAAATAACGTATTTATTGTGCATTTTACTGCTTAATTCAAACTTGCATGGGTCCCAAGATTGCTAGTGATGTTAAAGAGAGAAGTATGAAGATGATTTATGTGGACACCAATCTGGAGATAATCAAGAAATACGAAGGCTAAGCTAGCCTAGCTACCCTCACGATGGAATATGGCCGTAAATCAATCCTTTATATATTTGTTTATGATGTTATTTAATTGTATGCATGTATATTATATATACGTAGCACCCTCTATACTAATTTGACACCAATTTTTAATATGCGTATACAATTTAGATGTTTTTACCTAGGCTTCGATTGCCCGCCATACGGCGAATTCGCCTTACGAGTCCAGCCGCGGAACGGATTCATCTCGTAAACCGGGGGCTGCTGAATGCGGTTTTGAGGCCTCCGGTTGGCTGCTGTTAATTTTCACCTTTTGAAACAGGCTAAATTTCATCTTATAAAGCTACCTCCTAGAAATGCTAATTTTGCTAACTTTAGCCAACGGAAATAAGTGATTTTGAAGCCTCCGGTTGGCTGCTGTTGATTTTCACCTTTTGAAACAGGCTAAATTTCACCTTATAAAGCTACTTCGTAGAAATGCTAATCTTGCTAACTTTAGCCAACGGAAATAAGTGATTTTGAAGCCTCCGGTTGGCTGCTGTTGATTTTCACCTTTTGAAACAGGCTAAATTTCACCTTATAAAGCTACTTCGTAGAAATGCTAATCTTGCTAATTTTAGCCAACGGAAATAAGTGATTTTGAAGCCTCCGGTTGGCTGCTGTTGATTTTCACCTTTTGAAACAGGCTAAATTTCACCTTATAAAGCTACTTCGTAGAAATGCTAATCTTGCTAACTTTAGCCAACGGAAATAAGTGATTTTGAAGCCTCCGGTTGGCTGCTGTTGATTTTCACCTTTTGAAACAGGCTAAATTTCACCTTATAAAGCTACTTCGTAGAAATGCTAATCTTGCTAACTTTAGCCAACGGAAATAAGCGATTTTGAAGCCTCTGCTCGGTTTGGATGAATGGCCACCACATAATATTGGTTTGCCACCATTTGGCAGTTTCAAGAGCGGGCGGCGGGTTCGCTTGCGCCGCGCATTAACCTCCGCAACCTTGAAGCCCGACGAGTACACACGCGCTCGTTCCGTAATGAGCGCCAGTTGCTCCTCATTAGACTCTCGCCATCCTGGGACCCGAACGACATAAATGGGATGCTTCCCATCTTATGACGGGATCAAGCTGCTCGCTAATTGCAAAACGGGCTTCCAAGACAGCCGTTTATTGTGCGGCTGCATTACTGTCGTCAACCGTAAAGAATCTGGAGCCAATTTTTCAAACGTGAGGTTTTTTTTCCCCCAAGCGATTATAAGTACGACGTCTCGGACGCGACTGATTGGCCGGCTCACAAAGGGTAAAATGTTAAATCGGCTTCATTAGCATGGCGCTTTTTTATCGTCGACGAACTCCAAGCCGTTTAACGATGGCGGTCTGTTGCCAACGCGGGTGTCGGTGCGCCGCTCAAGGTTACAGGTTGTGACCGGCGGAGGGACTCTCGTTATAACTCCATATGATACCCGATCGTACCAAATACGATCCAAATACGATCCAAATACGGAATACGTTTGTGAAAAAATATTTATACGGCTCGGAAAAAAATCCGTGGTTCAAAAGTCGACTAAAGGTGACACGTAAAAGTTGAAAAAAATGATAGCTGTAAATCAGGTTTACAATTAGAGGCGCGACGATGAATCGATTGTTTTGGTGTTTGATTATTAGCGTCGTTCTGGTACCAATACGGCATTAAAATGGCGGTACAGTGGACCCCCGCCATCCGAAATTAGAATTGGCCAAAGATTTTGATTTTTTTTCCTTCTCAACATATTTTTTGCAGTTCTTTAGTATTAAAAAAAAAATCGAAATTGGGTGAAATCGGAAAAAAAAATTGATCGGAATTGGTATCCGGATCTGAAAAATGGTATCTGAACCGCACTATCGATTACATTGTTTAATTGAACAACATCCAAATCAATCTGTTTTCGATTTTTCCGGTCTTATATGAAAGCAGGTACGTTATTTGGTGTTCAAATAAAATAAGACTTGTTTGCAAAATTCAGCTTTTATTCATTCATTGCCAGTCCATTCGAAATGGATTTTTGACTTCAAGCAGTCAGGGACATGGAATGAATGACCCTACTCAGAAAAAATGCATCTTTGACGTCAATGGACGTCATTGGTAGTGAATGAATACATTTTCAGTCCAATGCTACATTATAATTTTGTATAATTGAATTAAAACTTTCCATTCAGTTTAGTTTTGTGTCTTTCCTGCAGTTAATTTCATATAACGTTTTGATTTTGCAAATGAAGGCATGCAAAATTTCGGAAAAGCCACAAAGACTTCTTAACAGACACTTGATAAAGTTTTTTTTCACTCTATTCACTTTCTTTACTGCTTAAGATGGCTCGTTTGCTTTTAAAACATGATTCATCCTTGAAGATGGTTGCTGAAAATGTGCAAAAACTGACAAGTGATTTTGAAAGCTCGTTTTTACGCGAGTATCGATGTCCGGTATCGGTGTCCGGCGTTTGCCGTCAAATCAATTATTCTATCAAACGATCAAATGATTTTCTTACGCGCCAATGTTAGCAACCACAATTAGCCTTATTTAATGTGATGAGCTTTAGCAAATGAAATTTTGAGGGAATAAAAACGCGATTTTGGAATTAGGCCTTTTTTTAAAACAATTTCAGTTCTTTCGAGGTATGTTTAAAAGTATCGGGGGTATTGGAACTTGTTATTGTTATGAAAGAAAAATACGCCGACTCTGCGCGATTTTCTGCGTCAGTCACTTTAGTTTTAATCCTACGTTGTCGTTTAAAACGGAATTTGTCGGGTTAAGGATAGGCAACTACCGATTTTTGCCTTTTTTCCATGGTACCATTCTTATCAAGGAACTTTCCTATGCTAACTTGTTAGCAATCGCGATTAGCGTTAGCTTATGGGACTACTTAGTTGTCAGATATTCTTTTGAAAAGACAAATCTAATGGTCGGTGGTCCGGTGCCCTCCTAACCGGGTCAAGCGGTACAAAGACAGGCCGACTCCGACCCGGCCGTCAAATCGCGAGGCGCTTCGCAAAAAGAGCCGAAATATTTTCCGAGGGGCCGGGCGGCGGCTGAGGACGAAAGTCTGTTTTCAGCAGATAATTTTTGAGCATTGTGCGGAGCGATGCCTTATTCTGCTCTCCTCATCTCACCGGCGGGCCCGAAAACCAATTCATATCCCGCTTCATCGTGTTTGGCAATTTTGTGTGCGGCAGGGTTTTTTTTTTTTCTTTTGTGCTTAGCAGCTCTCGTTGGTGTTATTGAACTGAGGAAAAACATGCGGTTAAAACGTGATTACGCTTTTGAAACACAGTGCGGATTTTTTTTTGTGGAAGGGGGCGCTGTGCTATTAGTTACTGCTTCAGGGTGTGGCGCACTATAAAAAAAAAAATGCTGTTTTTACTGTAAAATAGCGGCCACTTGGTTGCCGGAAAAGTACCCATTAAATTAAATAATTTACGGGAAAATATTTTCTACATTTACGGGAATTAATGTATTGATCCTGTTGATTTTACACTGTATGTTTTGTAATTGTAAAATCAATAGTATCGATACCATTTTTTACAATAAATGTAGAAAATGTGTTAACATAATTTAATGGTACGTTTCTGGCAACCGAGTTTACCAAAATAACAGTAAATTGGTTTTACAAATCCTGTTCATTTTAAACGATATGTTTTGTAGTTGTAAAGTCAACAGTATCCATACAATTTTTTACAGTAAATGTAGAAAATGTGTTACCGTAATTTATTGGTAAATTTCTGGCAACCAAATTACTGGTATTTTACTGTAAAAAACAGCATTTTTTTTTTTACAAATCTTGTTGATTTTACACAGTACATGTAATTAATTGTAAAATTGTAAAATTGTAATTGTAAAATCAACAGTATCAATACAATTTTTTACCGTAAATGTATAAAATGTGTTACCGTAATGTATTGCTTGCTAATTTTTCACCGTAAATGTAGAAAATGTGTTACCGTAATTTATTGGTACATTTCTGGCAACCGAGTTGCTAGTATTTTACTGTAAAAATACTAATATCATAGATGCTAATATCTAATAGCAAATATCAATACCAGATCGGGACACCTCTCCAATGAAATATTTTCCTTCTAAACCATTTTCTGACAAGTGTTGCGTTTGCGGCAAATTCATCAGTAGGCGGCCATTTTGCCTCCTCTGACAATGACATCCCGGTCGCTCAGCTAACAACCGATCACAGCTCAACTTGCAGAACGTCACATGACCAAACTCGGGACACAGCTCAGCCGCTACCATTTAAGACGCAAATATTTTGAGTTACGAGCGTCGCAGACGCAATGAAACTCATCTGTCAAGACACCCTGAAAACAGAGATCTTCCGCCCGCCACAAAAAAGAAACGGCGGCATCTCGATGCGCCTGGTTATTAAACGTCGCCGCGGTGTGACCCGGCATGTGTTTTCTCCATTTCAAAACGTCGAGCTTGAACTGGGTTTGCCGCGCTCCGGCTTTGCGTATCCATAAGTTATCAGGCGAATGCCGCGGGGATACAGTGAGCGGAGCCGGCCCGGGCTGACAGGTCGGAGGTGTCGCGGGTCCCGTCGCCCCAGGCTCGCCTTCAAAAAGGTCTCTGAGGCGGGAGGCTCCCCGTTCCGTTTACCTGCCGCCGCCTTTTCAAACGGAGGCGCTGTCAAAACACGCCGCAAATCGGCTTGAGATGTTTTCCCGTGCGCGTGTGAGAGGAAATCTCGGCTTCGCGTCGGCGGCGAGCGAAGATTGAGGTGATTTTCCTTGATTCCGAGTGCCGACAACGTAGCACGTTCTGTCTGGATGCACTGAACGCGTGAGATTTTTTTTTTCCCGCGTGAAATGGACTGTGACTGTCACGACCAAATCCCCGCGATTACATGGATAAAAATCCAATTCTTGGCCAAGAATAGAAGCTTCCATTCAGTAAAAGTACAAAACGGCGATCCGGTTTCAGTGCCAGAGTTGAGCCGATGACTCTAATATGTCCACAGTTCTGCTCCCTATACCATGTCTAAAAACCGAACTCTAATCCTAACCTCGCCCCGCCCTAAACGATCCTAAACACCACCAAAAAATCCTACTTCAATAACGTGGATAAGTGCTCGCCAGCGATCCCTAACCCTAACCGTAGTGGAGTCGGTTCCAAATTTTCAATCAAACCCGCCAACTGAAAAAAGCGAGAAGGAAAACATAAATCCGACCCCAGAGCCTCAAAACCCTAGCGAGGCCCGAGGATCGGTCCTCGGGAAAAGTGCGTCGGGTACAGGAGTTACAGGGTAGAAGGAAACCCCCCTCCATAAAATATCAATGCATTTTAATCTTGGAATTTAGGATCTGGAATCGAAAGTGTGTTTGCGTGTATGCTCTTGGGCGGCTTTGCAACTTCACGACCTGGACGACTGTTTATCTGAAAGCAACGATCACATTTTTGACCTCAAGATGAACTCTTGGGCAAAGTGCATTAAGGGGTGCAGAAGTTACACAGGAGAAGAATAACCCCCTCCCCCCATAAAACATCCACACATTTGAATCTTGGAAATTAGAATCTGGAATCGAAGGTGGTTGCGGTTTGGCCTTGGGCCGCTTTGCAACTTCACCACCTGGACGACTCTGTTCACCTGTAAACAACGATCGGTTTTTGACTTCAAGCTGAAGAACACTTGGGCAAAGTGCTTAAAGGGGTACAAGAGTTACAGGCTTGAAGGAGAACCCCTCCATTAAACATGGATACTTTTGAATCTTGGAAATTAAAATCTGGAATCAAAGGTGGTTGTGATATGCCCTTGGGCTGCTTTGTTACTTCACGACCTGGACGACTCACTTTGTTGATCTGAAAATAATTGTTTTTTGACCTCAAGCTGAGGTTCTGCAGCTGGGCAATCTTTCCAAAACACTCCAGAAAGTCAACTTCTGAATGGGTTAAAGAAAAGAAAGCAAACCTTCGTAAATTAAAGGCCTCGAATCCGATTGAAATGCTGATCTGACGTTATAAAGGCTGTTCCGATCCAAAACTTTACTTGAGGTATCTTTGACTTTTAGATACCCTTGTCTATCATAAAGTGGCAAAAGTTTGAAAAAAGCAAGAATCAAAAGGAGACGGCAACAATTTTGCAGGTCGCCGATCGCGTAGCCGTACTACGGCACGTATAAACGGGGAAATGTATCATCTTCTTGATATGTTCCTAATCCTTTCGTAGTGTTTGAGCCACTCAAAACAAAACACAAGTTGGCACAGTAGATGAGTATCAGGTGGCGGGACACGAGGACAGGCTTGGAGCTGATTGGACGGAAGCCAAACGGAAAAGGAATTGGAAGACTCAAAGTATTGTAGCTTCAGGATATGGAAAAACCGGGAGATTGCTCTCAGGTTTCCATCTTGGAGCTACACCGGATCTTGTTTGCGATTGTCTTTCCTTGTCAGAAAGATTTCCGCTTGCTCCTTTACAGACATAGAATGGACATAAAGAATAGGAGACCTTTATGTGGCGCGTGGAACACATACGGTTCTTGCCGCAGGTCCAGGCTTTTGCAGACTCTCCGACCAGATTGTTCTTGTTACCGTAATTCCCCAAATATACTGAAAGACTTTATTTTCCAAAACTGAAGGCCAAAAGTACGGGTGCGTCCTATAAACGGTAGCTTAAAAATGTGATTTTTTAATTTTATTTTTTGTAATTCAACACCATTCAAGGAAGATTCATCTGTCAGCTACATAATCCGAGTTTTGACGCACAGATGCGCATTTCCATATCGGGGGTATTCTTACTTTAAAAAATGTACCGTAATGGGACGAGCTAGCGATGGGGAACGTCGGTTGACACAGACATTGACTGCTCCTAACTGAAGCGGCAGCGTTTTTCCTCGCTACAAAATGTAGTATCAACATCGGCCAGAGGTGGCGCCAAAAACAAAGAACGAGCCAAAGAAAACACAAATGAATGAACTGTCTAAGGGTCAACTAAACCAGTTCCAAACATCGTTATTTCCAGCGCGGCCCATGCGGCTCGGTACCAGTTGATCCGTGGACCGGTACCGGTTCGGGACCTCTGCGTTCGACAGAAATTCCTGTTGGTTATTGAGCGTCGCAATTAAAAAAAAAAAAAGTGGTTGACATCAACGGTAGCTTCGACAACAAACGTCTGATGTCCAAGTACCTGCTTGACACGCTTGCTTTCCCCGGCGAGGCGGCCGCGATGACAAAACCACCACGGGTGGTGTCACGGCGGATTTCAGCCGGACCCCCGCAGCTGGTGGTCTGACGCGGCCTGACAGGTCCGGTCACGTCTCGCGGATGAAGCCCCCCGGACAAACTTGTCCCATGTCATGTTGTCAATCTGATTCCGCGCTTTGAGTGTATCGCCAAGCGCCTGCCAAATGGGTTGGAAGAAAAAAAAAAAAAGAAATTACAGTGACTTGACTTATGAGCTTAATTTGTTCTCTAAACACATTTGGAACTCAAACCATTGGTGTCCTAAGTCAAGCTTACCCAAATGAAGGAAGTGAAAATTCCAGCAGTCCATTCCTTTAAGAAACACTAACATTTTTTTGTAGTGTGTTATTTAAGAAGAAAAAAGCACGGCGGTGATGAAATTACAGGTGTAACTCTCAATTTGTTAATTAATATTATTATAGTATTATTGCCCCCAAAATACCAATTATTATTCATTATTATTATAATAAAAATTAAGTCGTTATATTCATAACCTGGATGTTTGCGTGTGAAGTTTTTTTTGTAACAATGACTCACATTTGTTCATTTTGTTCTTGATAAAATTTTATGCTTAAACTTAAAAAGAAAAATCCAAAATATACATATAAAACTATAAAAACTATAAATATATTTATATACATATATATATATATATATATACAAATATTTTTACGGATTACTGCTAAAACCTATTTATATGCAAATTATACTGTACTTATATACAGTGCAATATATTATATATACTAATATATTTCTAGTCATATATATAATTTTTGTCCAAAAAATATTGTTGTACATGTGCATACTGTGTACATCTCTCTCTCCCTCTCTCTCTCTCTCTCTCTCTCTATACATATATATGAGTGTTAATAACTTATAAGGGCAAATGAACATGAATCTATCGCTTGCGTTTATTAAAAAAAATGACCCAGGAAGAGGGTTTTATCAAATATTGAGTTGAAGAAAAGTTGACCGCTCAGCCCCGGAGCAGCCTGGATAAGCGTGGGGGCACGGCCTTCCTCCGTCCGCCCACCGCGGTTTTGTTTGCGGTCTCACCGAGCGTAAGGTCACGGCGAGCGGGACGCCGTACGGACCCCCCCGGTCCCCCCTCCCCCCCGAGGCCGGGGCGAACGTCGCGCAGTCGCTCCAGCTGCTTCCACCGCGGCGGCCGCCAAGTCCGTCAGGCATCCTTTTGTCCTCTTCGCTTAAGTAGGACAATAGCGAGGCGGCGTTCCCCCCGTCTGAAGCTCGCCGCCGCTTTCTGCTGACTTGCGGCTCTGTCAAACTGTCGCTAATATGCCAGGGCTGCCTTGTTTTGCTGACGCCAGCACCCGCGGCGGCTCTTGGCCTCGTACGGAACCGCAACCTGCTCCCTCTCTGATTTACTTTAAGATCTTCGGGGCGCTAACGCGACTTGCGCGTTTTTCTCCTTCCGTGTTAGAGAACAGGAAGTTGCGCCAAGTCGCTGACGCGCTCAAAAGTAAACGCGCGTTGAGAAATTTACCCCTGTGCAGGATTGCGTCCGTTGTTTTGGACAAAAAACGGGATTTTAGCAAAGGGGGATAAGTTGGTCGTGTCAGCATGAAATTTCAGCTCCCTAGTGTCTTCAATGCGTCATCTTCAAAGGATTGGCCGAAATACTACACAAGGGTTAAAGCAGTGCTTCTCAAATAGTGGGGCGGGCCCCCCTGGGGGGGGGGGGGGGGGGGGGGGGGGGGGGGCGGGCCCCCCTGGGGGGTGATCCCAGGAAAAAGGCTTTGTTTTTGTCATGTGGAATGTAATTGGAATAAGTAATCATTTTCATCATTTTCTTTTAGTTTCAGGCATTTTGGTGCACTTGCTTCTTTTTTTTCCGTTTTAGACTAAGCTATTACCCGTATAAACGGGGGAAAAAATAATAAATAACAGTTGTTGAAAGTTGATTAATATTGCGTTTTTCTGTTAAAAACGATACATGTGTAGGTTTAAACCATTTTCATCAATAATAATCTTATTTATATTCAGTGCGTCGACTGAGGGGGGGCGCGAAAATGTTTTTCTTTTCTAGGGGGGGCCTGGCAAAATATAGTTGATAAACACCGGGTTAAAGGGACACTGTGCAAGATTTAGACCGACAGGAGGCGCTGCATTTACTACTATAACAAGCTACCTACGATTATATTTAAAACATACTGATGGTCATTTATTTGCAAGTTTTGAAAATTTATCATTTGTTTTTTCATGAAAAATGGTCTAAATCCATTTAAGGTCATTTATAGTACCATCCGCTTCCCCCCCCTAAAAAAACAAATAAAGCATATATGTGTGGTTAGGCCTGATGTCACTGAACATTTTGAGAGGCTGAAAGTAAATATATATTTCTATTTGACAAAGTTACGACCCAATTTGGGCCATGTTAACACCAGGCTGGTGAAAAATCCCCAGACACGCAGGGGTTAATAAAGTCGACTTTCCCGCAGCAAAGAGACGGCGTTTTATAAAGGCGTTGGGTAAACGGAGCCGTTTCAAGTCACGAAAAACACGAGAGAGACACGTCACTCAAATCACAAGGCACCGCCGCACGATGGAAAAAGTGTACGACAGTCCTCCCTCCCCGACCGTGTCCAATTCCCCCCCGCGCCGCTGCAAATTGGTACTTCCCACTCCCGGAGGCCTTTTAGGTCAGGCGTCACGTGGAAGGTTACGGCTTTTACCCGAATCCGTATCCTTCTCCCGAACCCGCCGCCAACAGATGCGGCCAGCCGCTCTTCTGTGTTTTATTATTAACGCGCTTTACGTTCCGCCGCGTGTGGTTTGTGGCTTCTGGAAATAGATTTGATAAGGGATGCGGGCGAGGAGATGAAACCTGGCCCCATTCACGAAAAGACAATATCCCTCAAATCCAATCGTAAGCACACGGGAGGGTACCGTATGAATGGGATTTCTGGAGTTCTAATAAAAGTTCCTCTGTTGCCGTGGATGCGCAAGTCGGAGGATGGAGCCGGGCCGTATTTGCGGGGAATCTCGCGGGATCTCGTTCAAACGTGCCGACGTCAACGATATTTGATCGGGACCATGAAAATTTGACCCGTGCGAAACCAGAAGACGGAAACCGATCGCGTCAATGAAAGATGTTCCATATCGCTTTTTTTTAGAACCAGTAGTCACTCTGAGAGTATTCGCCGAGACCGTGTACCGATACCGTTCGTATTTTTGATAAAGGCTGTCACTATTTAATTGTTTTTTAAAAAAAAAAACCATTACCCTATAGGTTATCATTTTTTAAAAATAATCTACAGTGCCATTCATCGAGATCATTTACCGATACTGCCAGTACTTTTGAATAAGACTGCCACAATCAGTATCATTTTAATTAAAATGATATACTATTCACAGAGACACGATCCATTATAAATATTTTATCGGCCGATTAATCGGTAGTTAGTATTTTTTTCTTCTGCCGAAAATCGTCATTTGCCTCCAAAAATCCACCGCAGCCAGTTTGCTGTGTCAAATCACTTACCAAGCAGCTCTATTATCAAACTTATTCAAATAGTTGTCACTTAGTTCCATAATCATTGAGTTGGCGATTAATCGGATAATTTTAGCAGTTCTAGTTAACAGAGAAACCCTGCATATATATATATATATATATATATATATATATATATATATATATATATATATATATTCATATATATATATTCATATATATATATATATATATATATATTCATATATATTCATATATATATATATATATATATTCATATATATATATATATATATATATATATATATATATATATATATATATATATATATATATATATATTCATATATATTCATATATATATATATATATATTCATATATATATATATATATATATATATATATATATATATATATTCATATATACACAAGGCACGGCACAAATAAATCCATCCAAAGCAGAAGTGAGCAGCCAAAGGTTGAAATGGGGCGCCGGGAGTCACGGCGGCGGAAAAACAGCACGACATCCCAGCGCCTAACGATGTTATGATGCGGCTCAGTCCAGCGGAAGGAGACAGCTCAGCGGCGTTCGAAACAACATCCCCGCGGAGCCGCGCCAAGGTGGCCGTCTCATGCGCTTTCTCAACTCGGCCAAGGGTGAAGCGGCGGCCGGGCCGGGCTGGGCTGGGCCGGGCCGGGCTGGGCCGGGCCGGGCCGGGCCGGCGTTAATCAAATAAAAGGGGCCGGGATTAAACGCGGACGGTGTTTTGGCTTACGTTTAGTTCCTAGCTAATGTCCAATTAGGATCTTGGCCGGCGCCGCTCTCCTTGGGGGAGGTCATAATGAGAGCGGGGCCACAGAGCAGCTGACCAAGGTAAATAAAACACCGCACGCCCGGCAAGTAAATAGAGCTCCGATTCCGGAGGTGTTAGCGTTCCCACAGTAGTCGCCGCGTCCTTCAAACAGGGATTTAGGACGACCGGAAAGCGGACACGGAAGCTCTCCGCTCTCGAAAGCACCTTTTTCACTTTCGGATCTTTTTAAAATCGGTTATCTTTGACGTATATGAATTATTAGACGTCAACGAATTTGGTCTGTGATAAACAGTTAGCATTTGCGATTAGCATTAGTGCTAGCAATTACAGTTTAACTCTTTCGCAGTATTTTGTCCAATCCTTTGATATTTGCATAAATGGCTTTTCATATCTAAGGGAAAGCATTGAAAGAAGACACCGGGGAGCTGAAATTTCACCAACATGGCAGGACCACTTTGTTTTCACACTTCAGGATTGTGCCATCGCTTGCCTAAAATACCAAATGATGTGGAAGAAAATGACCCAAAATGGTCTAAAGTAACCCTTGTGCGGTATTTTGTCCGATCCATCATTTCACATCCAAGGGAGAGCATTGGAAGTAGAACTAAATCAGTAAGTGTTTTTAGCACACAAATGACATCAGCCATTTGGCCACTAGGTGGTGCACCAGACAACAAATGGGGTATGTCAATATGGTCTTTGTATATGGGTGTTTTTTGTTTAGGTGAGGCAACGGTGTCCAAGTCCTCTTGTGATATGCCAGGTTCCCTTTGCAATACTTTATATTTGTCACTTTCTTCATTGGAAATGATCGCAAACTTGTAATATTATGTTTGTTTTTTTAGATGAGGAGTTCTGTCTTTGCGGTGACCTTTGCAACACTGCGTGTGTCTGAAAGGCCCGAGAAGAAAACAGTGGCACAAACATGTTTTCAGTCAACCTATTTTTAAATTTGACCTACCTGACTTGGTCAACTTTCCTCTCCTTAGTCTTCATATGAGTTTTCCAACCATACCAACTAGGTACTTCTGTGACTTTGGAAGTACACAAATCAGCAAAGAGTCGATGCACTTTGAAATAATATATTTAAGGATTGTTCCATTCGAAATATTTTTCATTGGTGACCTGGAACAAGAACGTATTGAGCTTTTGTAATCAGGAAGTATAAACTGGGATATTAGGCATCATGACGTAGCTAAAGATGGATTTGTTCTGTTTTTTAAAGCTATTAAATGAAGGTTATCCAGATATAGAGGAAAGCTTTAGAAAGTTTCTCTAATATTTTACAATCCTTTTCGGCGTCCTTGGGGTGTGCCTGAGCTGGGATTTGGGCGGATCAGGAAATGGCCAAAAACCTTTTTGACAAGTTTCTGAGGATCGTTGAGTTGACTATCCTGAGAGTTCCAAAACCGAGTTGTAGCACAACATTATTTGCTGTGAACTTTAGGTGGATACATACCGTGTCCTTGTAGTATCTAAGGAACTTTGGGAACTGGAACACCAGGTGGTTTTCAAACCTGGGGATCGTGATGTCTTCCATATTTCCTGCACCATTGACATTATTGGCGACCTTGACTAGAAGGTCACAGAACATTGGAAAATTCTTGAGTTCATTTTCGTGCATCCCTTGGACTGGCAGCCATTTTTGCCAGCAGAGGTCAGGGAGCGTCCGGTGTCCTCTGAGTGTCTCTGAAGTTTGGATCTCCGTCAACGCTTCTGGCTGCCAATGGCGAATTGATGGACCTGAGTCATTAGAAACAAGACTGGCGAAGACGCTCATGTCGTTAGCTTGATTGAAAACCTGACGGAAATTTCCCGGGAAACTCGAGTCGCAGGTTTTGCTCATTGGCCCGGCTCCTTTCCCAGAGTCGGCGGAACCGTGTCGGGGACCGTCGGCTCATCTGCCGGGAATACCCTGAAAGTGACAGCAGCCTTTGTATGACTCAGTAAATCCCAGGGAGAGAAAAAAAAACTGTTTTGAAAGGCCACCGCATCGCTGCCCACAGTTCTTTCACATTCTGCTTGACGAAGCAAAAAAAGAAAAAGAAAATTCTAATTTAGATCTTCTACATGTGAATAAGGGTCACATATATATATATATATATATATATATATATATATATATATATATATATATATATATGTATGTATATATATATGTATATATATATATATACATATATATGTATATATATATATATATATATAAGTATTCTTTAAGGTAAAGGTAAATGAACCGTCACTAAATGGCGAGAACGGAAAAAGCGATGGAATCGGAAGCTAATCCATCAGCTAAAAGGGCTAGGCGCCGGCATCCTCGCCAAGGTCAAGGCCTGCAACAAGCTAGCGTAGCGCTCGGGCGCCGGGCCCGCCCCAGAGAAGAGCGGCGGTGAAGCAGATAGAGATCTCAGCTATTAGCGTGTCACCGCAGATTAGCTGCGGGCTCGCCGATAGACGGACGGACAGTCAGTGTAAGTCGCTGGCGGCGCCGACGCTGTCAAAGCGTCAGCGGCCGCACTTCTTCATCACGTGACCGACGCCACATACGCGTTATGCGCGACTGTTGATTTTAACACGCGTTTATGAGAAGAGACAGACATGTTGAAATTGCGGGTACGTGTGAATGGACGGTCGGAGATGTCATTTACGGGTCAATAGAACGGGAAATTTTCCATTTTCAGGGCGTTTTTTTGTTTGTTGTATATAGAGAAAAAAGCATTTTTTTTTTTAAATCACAGTTTCGGTTTAGTCTTTGTTCTGTACGCAAATTATTCTTATTTCACGGACCCCCTGCAGTCAGGCCACGGACCCCACTTTGAGAACCACTGATATACGGGACCAACAATATCTATTATTATCATCCTTACCTTTACTTTTGTCTTTGTTTTTTTTGCTTTTCAAAAATATATTTAAAACAAAGCATAACATATATACGTATATTAGTGGAGGAATACTGCTGTAGTTGAAGGGAATTCGCCCCAATAGGAGAGTTGAAATAAAAAGGACCATGAACTCAAGGTCTTCTTTGGCGCTTTGCGGCACAGGCAACATCTTCGTGGTGAGCCTGGCGGTGGCCGACCTGGTGGTGGCCATCTACCCGTACCCGCTGGTGCTGGCCTCCATCTTCCACAACGGCTGGAACCTGGGCTACGCGCACTGCCAGATCAGCGGCTTCCTGACGGGCGTCAGCGTCATCGGCTCCATCTTCAACATCACCGGCATCGCCCTCAACCGCTACTGCTACATCTGCCACAGCCTCAAGTACGACAAGCTGTACAGCGACAAGAACTCGCTGTGCTACGTGCTGCTCATCTGGGCCCTGACGGTGGTGGCCATCGTGCCCAACCTGTTCGTGGGCTCGCTCCGCTATGACCCGCGCGTCTACTCCTGCACCTTCGAGCAGTCGGCCAGCTCGGCGTACACCATCGCCGTGGTCTTCTTCCACTTCATCCTTCCCATCATGATCGTCACCTATTGCTACCTGCGCATCTGGATCCTGGTGATCCAGGTGCGGCGGCGGGTCAAACCCGACAACCGGCCCAAGCTGACGCCTCACGACGTGCGGAACTTCGTCACCATGTTCGTGGTCTTCGTGCTCTTCGCCGTCTGCTGGGCGCCCCTCAACCTCATCGGCCTGGCGGTGGCCATCCGGCCCGAGGTGGCGCTGCCCCTGGTGCCCGAGTGGCTGTTTGTGGCCAGCTACTTCATGGCCTACTTCAACAGCTGCCTTAACGCCATCGTCTACGGCGTGCTCAACCAGAACTTCCGGCGTGAGTACAAGCGCATCGTGGTGTCGCTCTGCACCGCCAGACTCTTCTTCCAGGACAGCTCCAACGACCAGGCCGGCGCCGCCGACAGGCCCAAGAGCAAGCCCTCGCCGCTCACGACGAACAATAACCGCGTCAAGGTGGACTCGGTTTGAAGGTGGGGTGAAAAGACCATGGGGACGTGAGAACGGTAAAAAAAAACTACCAAATACGAAATAATAGAAAAGCCTCAAGTAACTGCGACACGGTGCTAATCTGACCTCCACAATCAGTGCAACATAGGTGCATATTTTATCTTATTATTATTATTATTATTATTATTATTATTATTATTATTATTATCAGACACTTTGCTTTGGAGACTGCCGAACCCGTACTTCTAGTAATCTGCTAGCAACACCCACGTTCTAAGAGCGACTCGACTAGTAACTTCTTGCGGTCCACTTTGGAGCTGGATGATAGTCAACTACAAGCTTTTAGTAGTCTACTAGCAATTCCTGGTCACGTTGAAGCTCCCGATCCACTACCGACTCCTAGTTGTTCACCAGTAACTACTGGTTGTCCACTATTGGTCTGCTGGTAGTCCGCCAGCACAAGGTGCTGGCCTGTTAGCAACTTTTGGAAGACAGCTAATAACGTCTAGTAGTTTGCACGCAACATCCAGGGTTTGGAAGTGACTTCTAGAATTCAGCTATTAACTTCTGGTGGTCCACTTTGGAGCCGGGTGTCAACTAAAAACTTTCAGCGGTTCACAAACAACTCCCGGTAATGTAAAAGCTCCAGGTGATCCGAGAGTAACTTCTATTGGTTCATTAGAACTGGTAGTCTGCTTCTAGCTAGTCTGCTGTAGCAAGGGTTATAGATCAAAATCTTAGAAGTCCGAGAAACTTATAGTGGTCGACTAGCAAACCCTGGTAGCATGCTAGCAGTTTTTATTGGTCTGCTAGTAGTCTTCCAGCAACTTCTAGAAGTCAGCAAGTAACTTCTGGTAGTCTGCTAACATCTTACAGTATTATGCTAAAAACGGCTGGTGTAGCAACACCTGCGTCATAGATCAAATCCTAGAAGACATCTAGACGTTCTAGTGGTTCACTAGCCACCCCTGGTAATATGCTAGAAGTTCTTTTTGGTCTGCTAGCTCTTTGTCAGCTACAGCTGGTGCCTTGCTCACAACTTCTAGACGTCAGCTAGAAACCTTTGGCAAAATGCTAACAGTTTCTAGTGTTTGTTGGAGTCTTTTGCTGCAGCAACACCTGAGTCATAGGTCAAATCCTAGAAGCCAGCTAGAAACTTCGAGTGGTCCACTAGCAACTTGTAGTAGTCTGCTAGCAGCTCCTGTTGGTCTGCTTGTAATCCGCCAGAAACAGTTGGTGGCCTGTTAGCAACTTCTAGAAGTCAGTTAGTAAGTTCTGGTGGTTAGCTTTGGAGCCGAGTGGTGGGCGGTAGTCGACTAGAAGTTTGTAGTGGTCTACTAACGACTCCTAATTAAAATATTTGGTGGTTTGCTAACGTGAAATTGGTCACTAGCACATTCTGGTAGTCTGCTAGCAGCTCTTATTGGTCTGCTAGTAGTCTGCTAGCAATAGCTTGCGGCTTCTATCTAGAGTAACTTCTGGTAGTCTGCCAACAGCTTCTAGAAGTCTGTTGCAGCAACGTCTGACTCGTAGATCAAATCCTTGAAGTTAGCAAGAAATTACCACCAGCAAATATTGGCAGCCCGCTAGAACCTCCACTAGCAAGAAACTCATAGAAGGCTGCTAGCAATCTCTGGTGTTGGTGCAGCTCCAGGTATTCACTAGCTTCTACCTTCTAGTTGTTGAAGCAGCTCCCGGTGGTCCACAAGCCAGCTCGCGTGTCTCTCGCAGCCACTAGCGCTTCGCTAGCTCCCGCTCTTCTAGGACCTCTCGGCGTTGTAGAAGGTCCTGGTGGTCCACTAGAAACTTGCGGTGGCTTACTAGCAACTACTAGAGGTACGTAAGTTGTCTGCATGAATTTCTGGTGTTGTACCAACTCCAAGTGGTCCAGTATCAAGTTGTCCACTAGCAGTTTCTAGAAATGCGCTAGCAATTGCTATTGATCAATAACAACTTCCGACGGTCCGCTTCTGGTGGTGCAACGAGAGGAAACGTCTTCTCGTGATTGATCTTCTTATCGGGCACTTTTTGCTTTGTAGCTGTAGTCCAGTCAACATATGTCCAACTTTTGTTTACGCGATGGTATCATCATATTTATTTTCGATGTAGCTATATTAGTAATACGTATATATATGAATATATGAATATACATATATCAGGTTCCACCCAAGCCACGCCGAGACAAAACATTGAAGAATAAGCTCATTTGTGACAGTGTAACGCTTACTGAATTGCTGTCTATTCTTACTCTTATTATACCCTTTCAATATTATCCCCATTCATGATGTGGACTATATATTTTAGTAACCAGGCCATCCTGTGATCTCATTATACTGTATGCATGGATATCAGGAAATGTTCATAATATGCAAAATAAAACAAGATGCATTTCACACTGCTGTGTCGCTCTTTGCTCATTGGCATTGTTTTCATGCTGATGTCTCAAAAATATGGAGAAGTTACCATTTAATACAACATTTTAACACTCCTGTTATGTTTGATCGGAAGGAACTGCGATAATGTCTCCGGGTCACTTTGTCCCGAGGCATGTTTTGTCACCCAGACGCGTCAGAAACGTGGAAAATCCAAATCCCAAATTTTGTCTTAACAAGTAATTATGTTAATTTCTCAAGAAGGGTTAATAATATCGCTGGGTCAATATGACCCGAGGCATGTTTTGTCACCCAGACGCGTCAGAAACGTGGAAAATCCAAATCCCAAATTTTGTCTTAACAAGTAATTATGTTAATTTCTCAAGAAGGGTTAATAATATCGCTGGGTCAATATGACCCGAGGCATGTTTTGTCACCCAGACGCGTCAGAAACGTGGAAAATCCAAATCCCAAATTTTGTCTTAACAAGTAATTATGTTAATTTCTCAAGAAGGGTTAATAATATCGCTGGGTCAATATGACCCGAGGCATGTTTTGTCACCCAGACGCGTCAGAAACGTGGAAAATCCAAATCCCAAATTTTGTCTTAACAAATAATTATGTTAATTTCTCAAGAAGAGTAATAATATCGCTGGGTCAATATGACCCGGAGCTGTGTGCATTTATTCAAAAGTGTCAAAAACCACTCACAAACAAAGGCAATAATAAATGTGTTCTTATGTGTTGTGTTTTTTTTTTTTTCTTTTGTTCTTGAATAGAAATAAAATCTTGGGTCGATTCGACCCGAGGTGATGTCTTTTTTGTGTGTGTAACCCTGCTAACTAACAAATTTTGCGTTTCTTTTTTCCCCCTCTCAGAAACAGCAATAATATTCTTGGGTCATTTTGACCCGGGTTTTGACCCTGTGAATTCAAAAGTCTCTTTCTTGGGGAAATTAGCTACATTATTTTGCAAATGCACCCAAAATGAATTGATAATATTGGAAATTATTTTCATTTTTGTTACCTGAGGAAAAAAAAACAACACAGTGAAACGGCCAGTTAAAAATAGCGCAGGTGGATGTATTACAACTTCGGGCTTTTTTTTTTTTTTTTCAAATAGGAGTAAATGCTTTTCGCTAGACAAGCAGATGTTTGGAAATTTTTACAAACATTTCACGCAGATGTCACGGTCCTCACAGGTATGCAATTAAACGCGGGAACGAAAGTCAACGTCTGGTGGCCCACTTGCAACTCTTAGTCGTCCGCTAGTAACTCTTAGTGCTACTCAAGCGACTGGCAGTAGCCCGCTAGCATCTTTCCGAGGCAACTCGGTCCTGCAAAGTGCTGCTGTGTGCTGTGTGCGTTGCACTGCTTAGAGTGACACGCACGCTCGCACGCAGCCTCACTCCGGGCTGATGTCGTGTTATGTAACACGGGCTCGGGCCGTCATCCTCAAAGCAAAAATATCGGGAGGGAGGAAAAAAAAAACAAAACATTCAGCATACAGGATTGCCCTCCCCCATCGCTGGCCCTTTAATCCCAGGAAGTGTGTGTGCGTGTGTGCAGTCATCTGCTGTTGCAAACTCTTTTATAGGCCAACGTGTTAGCAAATGGAAGACATTAGCGGGAAAGGAATACATGACCTCAAAATATTTATTGTGGACTATCTATCTATCTATCTATCTATCTATCTATCTATCTATCTATCTATCTATCTATCTATCTATCTATCTATCTATCTATCTGCTAGCTAACTTGTCAGCAGCTAACAAGCTAGCTGGCTAACGCTATCTATAGACTTGATTTAAAACAAAAAAAGGAAAAAAAACACCTCAAATGTGTCTACCAATCAATCCTCAAAAAGACAGACTTGCTAATTGATAGGCTGAAACACAAATTGACTAACTAGCTTAGCTAGCTAACTAACTAACAGCATGCGAACTGGCTTAGCTAACGATCTATGTATCTATATCTAAACGTCAAATGCAGTTTCAACTGTTTTTATTTTCGTATGAAATACATTTTTGTTTTGATTTTGGCAACTTTTTTTTTCAATGTTTGTTTAACTTCTTAACCGGTATCTCACAAATGCAAATAATTTTCTCATCACCAGAGTTTGTAAAATGTTACAGATGTCCACAGGCAATTTTTAACTCGTTTTTTTATTGTCACAGCGACATTTTCGAACATTCAAGATTTCTTGAATATTGAAATTTGCATTGCAACGAGAAAAACTGTCAACATGACTGACGTTTTTGCGAGCGGCACAACAACAACAAAAAAACGGTACAAATCCTATCCAGTTTTGTCCTTTCACTTCACTTTAATCCATCCAAAATGACGTCATCACTTCAGTGCAGCCGCAACACAATGAGTATTGTTAGCGGATTAGTTTCATCTCCAGCGTCAAGTACCATAACGGCTACAACTGTGCGTGTGTATCTACGCGCATTCTCCGTTCTCTATTGTCGCCTGAGAGCCTGATTCACATTGCACTTTGCGTTCAAGTAACCCTCCATCGCCCCCTTTTGTCATTTTTTTTAAATCCCACTGCATACTTTCTACTTTACTCGCAAACGCTCGCCATGACAAATGGCGGCGGGGGCGTTCGCCGCACAGGAAATGATGACGCCGAGCTCGTAGACTAATGAGATGAGCCCTTATTAGCATAATGACACTTTGACTCCCTTCGATGATTGCCTTTTTATGTCCACATCACGCTCGCGCGCGTAGTGGAGGAATTTTCATTGCGCTGGGCTTTGTGGCAAAAAAGTAATATCAAAAAGTAAATAAAAATGATCTTGGCTTCCTACCACATGCAAGGGCGCTATGTCAACCCCCCATAGGAAATAATGGGAGTGAAAATAATCAGTGAGTAGGTCAAACTGTGGCCACTGTGAAAAATTCATGAAGTGTATGAAGCATGTGTCTTCATGGGGGAAGTTTTAGCTTTAAAACCGCTAATGTAGCCTCACCGCTACACACACCCCCACGTGCACGATTCGAGTCACACAAGACACACAACATTAGGAATAATCATCACTAAAAGCGTGATAATTTGTCACAAACGCTGTCCAGATTCAATACAATAGCAGCGTTAGCAATACTTGGCTAGCATTCGACGTTAGCCACTTTTTCAGAAAAAAAGGATTTGATACATCTAAAACTACTGCTCAAATGAAAAAACAAGAATTTTTTTTTAAAGACTTATATTCTCATAATTGTGTTTGCTCTTTAGCGGCGTTAGCAATGCTTTGCTAGCAATAGCATTGTAAACAAATCAACGGGGCAGATGCAAAAAACATTTAGATTAATTCACAACTACTGCTAAAAAATATAAAAGAAGTCATAAAATCATAAAAGATGTCATCAAATGTAATATATTTTTTATTCTCCATCATCTGTCCTACAAGTAGCCAATTAGCGAGCTAACAGTTTTCGGTAGCGCTCAATAAAGTTTCCTTTTTCTCTATGCCGTCTTATTTTCGGGGGAGGGGCTGGAAACAGAAAAGTGACTTTGAAGCAGCTTGAGTATTTGGCAGCCCAGTGATTTCCCGCACACGTTCACAGCGGCGCACCAACCGGTGTCCATATGGACTTCGTCGAGTGTGCTGCGCCGGGACATATGTCTCATCCGCACGTCCTGCGCTTACACACGTGCGCGCGCAAAAAAAATGAAGAAAAAAAAAATGGGACAGCCTGCCAGCTGTATGCTAATACATCATGGAAAATTCCCTTGACATGCTAACGATAGCATGAATTGCTAGTCACAGTTTCAGAAGCAATGGAACACAAATGGTTGAGCGGCACGCTGTTTTTTTTGATTTGTTGTCCGATCACTTTCTCAAATTCATTTTCCATCGGAGAGAAAGCATCAAAACAAGACAGCGGGGAGCTGAAATTTCACCCGGCTGGTGACAACCTCAAAGTTCACAAAGTCACAAACGCCGCGAGAATGACGTGGGAGAAAATGTCCCAAAAGTGGTCAAAATACTCGAAAAGTATACAACGTGCGACCGAAGGAACTTTGTCAATGCCCTCGCCGTTTGGCGCGACGAAAACGCGCCGTGATGACATAGCGTCGACTGCCAACGCGATTGGTCCCGGAGGGCCGCGACCCCGTCAAGTCCAAGCACAACAACGCGATGTGAAGCTTGCAAACAAAGCTTGTCAGTCAGCAGGCGGCCGCGCTCCGCTCGTTAAGCTCATGCATATTTAATCAGAGGATATTACGACAAAAAAAAAAAAAGAAAAAGTGCCGGCTCTATTTTTAGCTCGCCGCCCGGCGCTGTCGGTGCGTTGCACGTGAGGCTGCGCAATGTCGACACCACAACAAATGTCACACGCAAAATGATGCGGGGGAACGCCGGGATGCCGCTTCCGCTTCTTTGCTCGTTTCTCTGTCGTGACGCCGTACGCAAACATGCTAGGATACAATGAAAGATTTTGCTGGAAAGCAGATTTTTGCAAAATTCCTTCATAGGATTTTGTGTCATTTTGTACTTTTGCAAGTTGGATCGAATATGACAAAGTTGACGCATTCAGAAGAATTTAGTAGGATTTTTGTAAAAAAAAACAAAAAAACAATTGCATAGCATTTTTGCAGTATTTAGTCATTAAATTTGGAAGGATTTTGCAGCATTTTGTAAGAAAAAAATCTGTCATTAATTAGAAATTATTATTCTATTGATACTATTAAGTCAGCAGATTTATAAAGATTTTGTAAGATTTTGGTTAAAAAGATAAGAAAGATAGACAAAATTGGAAAGATTTAGTAGGATTTTTGTAAAAATAAAAAAATTGCATAGCATTTTTTGGACTATTTAGTCTTTGAATTTGGAAGGATTTTGCAGCATTATGAAAGAAAAAAAATGTATTGATGTTATTAATTTAGAAATTATTATTATTGTTATTATTATTATTCTATTGATACTATTAAAACACCAAATTTGTAGTAGGATTTTTGTAAAATTAAAAAAATTAGCATAACATTTTTAGACTATTTAATCATCAAATTTGAAATGATTTTGCAGTATTTTGTAAGATTTTTTTTTATTATTATTTTATGGAAAAGCATGTCAATAGCCATGTCAAAACGTATTTTTAACACATGCCACGGGCCACAGAAATGTGAATGTCGGGCCGCAAATGGCCCCCGGGCCCTAGTTTGGACACCTCTGTTTTTACACTTTAGATGGAGTCAACTGGTGGTTTATTTTGCCTTTTTTTGGCAAAGGTATTGTTTACATTTCATGCGCTGCATTTCAGTGGCATTCTTGTATGCAAAGCAGCGTGCGGAATTTCGCCGCCGTTTTTTTTTTGGGGTACTTTTCCCACTGTTTTGTTTCCTTTCCAATCAGCCTGCTCCGGGAAATCAAGCAAGTGCTGATTCTGTGATTAGCGTGCGCGCGTGAGAGGAAGAGGATAAGCCGGGCCTGTCAATCATCTCGCCATCCACGCCCGGCGGAAACGCGAGCCGGGGGCGCGGCGCGATAAGACATATAGGAAAAAAAAATAAAAAAAATATCCCGGGGAGATTGAGGGAAATGCGCCGCTGCCGGCTGCTATTCCGACAAAATATTCACGCGGGGAGCAAGCGTGGCAAAACTGACAAATTTTCATCGGTAGGGACACGAGCGCTATCACAAGACATTAGCCGGGACGTCTTCAACGTCTCCGTCCTCCGAGACCGAGTGCAACGCTGATGTCTGTCTGTCAGCGGGACATTTCAAGAGCATGTCAAAGACACGCACACTCAAGGGCGCAAGTACACTGCTGTGACATTTTAGCGCCGCAATTTTTTGCTGCAACTCAAATCTTTGCGCCTCTCCCTCTGGTGTGCCAACTTTGGCCACCGGGGGCAGTGCTTTGTAAAACAGACACCTTCTTTGTAGGTGATTTTGTGAAAAAAAAAAAAGCAAAAAAAAAAAAACACCGATACTTATTTCTTACTTATGACTGATCCCACCAGTACATTTGATGCACGAATTTGCCCCCACCTCCCAAAAAAAAAAAAAAAAAACAATAACAGATCATTTAAAGACACAGCAATGATTTTTTTCTAAAATTACATAACATAATTTGCTTCCAAATACAAATGATTACTGATGACTGAATGATGATTACTGATGATTACTGAAACTTATGCTATTTAGCTAATTAGCTTATGCTAATCAGCGAGCATTAATATTTTGTAGCAAATGTATAATCACTATATCTACAACTATTCCAACAATAATTATTCTAACATTATGTGAAACCCCAGGTAAAAACATCATAATTGTATATTCATATTAAGAATTGTTAAACTATTATAGTAAGTACTATTTATACAAAATATACACGTATACATAAAATAACTTCATAAATAAAAAAAAAATAAAATACACTGCTATTTTCATAGCAGTATAATTATTACTTTTGATACAACAAACCTACCAAAAAAAAACAACAACAATCATTTCTATTGTTGAGTTCAAACTGAATATCGGCAGGTCAAACGGCGCCACCACCTCAAGACTACATCTCCCAGAATCCTCCAGCAAAATGGCCGCTCATTAGAGCACCTGAGCTGGTGCTCAAGACGCAAACTTGACTTGGGAGTTTTACTCTGAAGACAACAATGGTTGGTGAACGTTCTTTGAATTTTCTTATTTGTTTATTGCAATGCTTCGTTTAAAGAACTTTCTATCTGTGTTAGGAGATTCATCCGTTCCGCGGTTGGGGTCGTATGATGGGCAATCCAAACCTATGTTAATAGCTAAGCGTTTAGAACCCAAGGTAAAAACATCAAAATTGTACATACATATTAAAAAGTGCAACGTAAAAATAATATACATGTGTAGAATCGGAATCGTTTCTAGGATTCTGTAGCTTGCTATCTATTTTTTCCCCCCCAAAAAAGTCTTGAATTCTTCGATTATTATTATTATTTTAATATGTCGAAAAAATATTGCGCTGGGTATAAATAAGCATCACGGAAAGATTGAAGCAGCCGAGGCAGAAAATGCAACTAAAAAGCACAGATCCCCAAATGCACCATGTTGGCTGGCACGCCCGACGCGTTGGCACAGCAGGAAGCGCCAAGCGCTCGCCCTTACCTCTGCCAAGGAGATTTTTTTTTTTTTTTTTTTTTTTCGGCGTGAGTTTGTTGTTCTGTTCTTCTTCCAGGGTGAAATCTGTCTCCTGTTTTTATATTCTAACCCGCTTACTGATGATTTATTTATTTATCTATTTATTTATTTTTCTATCTCTTTGGGTTTGAGGGTTTTCTTCACCGTGTTTCATGAAGAGGAAAAAAAAAAGGAAGTCCAACATTTCCAAGTTTCTCAACAATCAAAATTTTGAACACAAATGGTGGAGCAACACATGTAGACAGACAACATAACAAGGCTGTCAGGTGTACTCTAATTTACATAGTATGTTAGAGCATCTTTTTGAGTCCCTGAAAGTAGAAGAAGAGCAAGTACTTTTTTTACTTTTACATTTTTTTCCGTCTGAAATGCCCGATTGCGTTTGAACTCACCATTGCCCCAAATGGTTCACGGCTAGCGCTAACGCTGAACACGTGTGACGTCTCCGAGAATAACCGCATAATTGACTAGATGTTTATTAGCGTCCTTAATCAGCAACTTATGTTTTTTTTTTTTTTTGTAGTAGCAGGTGTGTTGACATTGAAGATGTGATGTGAAGGACGAAAAAGTCACAAAAAGGAGTAAAGTTAGCTAGTAGCAACCACCTCTAGAAAGGGAAGCCTATATATATATATATATATATATATATATATATATATAAAATAGCAAGTGCATATTGTGGATACGTACCTGTAGATTGTGTTTTGTGTGTGTATTTGTGATGTGTGTTGTGTTGACTCGTATTGTGAGGCAGTAGCATTTGATGCCCATTGCCCCCAGTGGTGTGTACTGTTTCATCATTAAATGTGTGTGTGTGTGTGTGTGTGTGTGTGTGTGTGTGTGTGTGTGTGTGCGTGTGCGCGTGTGTTGGTGCGTGCTTACAAATCTCACAGCGCACTGAGCTGTTTCCTCCATTTTCCAGCTCACCACTGAGCCCCCGGTGACATGACAGCTGGTGGGCACACACATGCACGCACCCACACACACACACACGCATGCATGCACGCACGCATGCATAAACACACACACGCAAAGTTAGATTTGCTAATGACGCCCCGCTGTTTCTAATATTTTGACATTTTACGAGGTATTGTACATCTCTCACTCAGATTATTTGACACTTATCGCGATACTTAGCGTCCGATACCATTCAAGGATAGTATAAAAAAACAAGATTTTCAATTGGAAGCATTTAATTTCGATCACTCGGATGAACGCGCCTCTTTGAAATACAGAGCCGATTTTTTCCAATTCAAACGGCGTTCATTGCTGCTGTTACTATTATGCGTCTTTCTATTATTACTTTTCTTTTTTTACAGATGTAATGTGTTTTTGCTAGATTTACACTTGTAGGTTATTTTGTCCAATTCTTTGATCTTTACATAAAAGGGAACGCATTGAAAGAAGGCGCTAGGGAGCTGAAATTTCACCCAGATTTCAAAGTTACCACACTAGCGGGAGTGTGTTATGCCTTAGGTAATTATAATACTGCGTTAAGTATACAAATATTGACTGAAAAGAACATTTTTTCATCAAGATTTTTTTTTTATCATATTGACATAAATTCATGTTTATTTTGATTTCATTTATACTCGTATTGGAAAATTTACATGTTAGTTTTCAAACAGTTTTTTAGGTCATTTTATCACTGCCACATGAATGCGGTGGTTGTCAGCAGGTTATCATGGTGTTGTTAGCTATTAGCGAGCAAAATGCACACGCGTGTTAACCTTTAAGTGTGTCGTGAAGTTAATTACGTGTGCCGACTCTGAGCTACATCTGCATGTATTACTTTGACGCATCTCCACGTTATGCCCGTAGATGTTTATCATCTTAAATTGGCACACGTTGCAGGGAATGTGTGTGTATATCTGTGTAAGTGTCTGTTAGTGTGTAATTTAAACAAAAAAAAGACTTTATTTCTTGCCCAGGAAATGCAAGATAGAAGTTTTTTAATTCCCTAATTAAAGACGTTTTCTAGTCAGTTCAACCTCAGCAATACTTTAGTTTACTTATAGTGTATGTGATGATATTTGGACAAATTTAGACAAATGGTAATGAAACCGTCTTCTATAGTTGTACTGCAGGCAGTTATAAATGAGGACAGACATCCATCATTTGAGTATCATGTCAAATAAGATAATGCCATCCAGTGGACATGCTTGGTAATTGCAGTCTTGTCATAACATGGTGTATTAAAGGCTAGGGTTAAACCCATGAGCTGGCTTTGATTTCGAAAAGAAAAGGTCAAATTTCGCCCTCTAGTGGTGGCGGAACGTTAGGCAAAAATACACCGACGGACGGAAGATTGCAATTTTGTCTGGTTCCAAAAAAATCACGGACCGATGATCACGCAAAGGGGGCGGGGCTCTGCCGAATGGCGCACTAGCAAACAAAAATTCAGTTGCTCACCTCTGTAAATAAATGACCCCAAATTGAGTTGTTTTTTTTAAATTTTTGACCCGGTTTGGGTTCATTTTGGCCTTGGCTTCATTTTGACCCAACGGTGCGGGAAGAGTATTGTCAAGCGTAACGAGCAACGACATCCACGTGCCCGTCATCGTATCAACGGACGACTTCCGAAGCGAGCCCGCGCTTGGTCCTTGTATCATTCATGCGACATACCTTCGTAGCGGCGGCGTCTTGTCGCCGGAAGGGAGGATCAAATGTATCCTTTGCGTGAGGCGCATCAATATTTCACCAAGCTGCCGCTCAGCGCTAACTTTAGCGCGCCGGCGTTTCCCGAAATAGCAAGCATGTCTGCAAACAATGAATAATTCCGTCGCGCATTTAAAAGGCACACATGTACACGTTTTATCGGGTCATGTGTGCTCCATTCAGCTGCCGCGTTGTTGTTGGAGAGAACCACCTGTCGCGTGATACGCAAACGAGGTCAACGGGCTACGTGAGTAGCAAGGCTAGCCCAGAAAACTACACGCAGTGGAAGTACCGTTTACAGACCCTTATGGAAGTTTTTACCTTAAACCTGGATGATTTGGCATTACGAAAAAAATACAAGCCGTCAAATTCACTTTTTGAAAGGATAATGTACCAGCACCGGTCACCGTGGCTACGCTAAACTATGGAAAGGTTTTCATCTCTCATTTAAAATCGCTTACTATAAAATGAGCGGGATTTCTCGCTATACGTTGGCTAAAGAAAGATCCCAGGGTAGTTTTTCACTTTTCATAAACTTTAACGTCAATCCGCGTGGCCCATGTTGCGCTAGCTAGCTACTGTAGCTTGCGTTAAGCTAACATACGACATTTTCTTTAGTCCAGCATCTACTGTAGATTTGCAAATTCAGTGTGACAGGGGTTTTAACTTTCAATTTTCAGTTAGCAAAACACTTTCTCCCTGGCGCCAATATTGGTAAATTTCAGATTTGGCATTCGATTCCAAAAGTCGATTCGCCACCCAAATTAGCACCAATTGGTTCTACACGCTAATGACCAGATAGGTACATTTATCCTCATCTTTGCCTTCAACTCAGACGGCATGGCACCTCTACAAAAAATACGGTTCTTCCATTGAATATTTCTGTACAGCTGTTTTGACTAAAACCACAGGGTAGATTGTTGGCCATGTGGAGATTGTCACTCATGTACTGCAATCCGACTTCCTAATTACCTCTAATTCAAAGAATGACGCCCCAAAACGTTATGTTTTTTCTCCAATAGGTGTTCAGCTGCTTTTATGAAGACCACAGGGTAGATTGCTGGCTATGTGGACCTGTCACTTGCAATTTCGCTGCAATTCAGCTTCCTAATTACCTTTAATATGAAGAATTACAAAAATACAGTTCTTTTAAAGGGGTCTGTGGACAATATTTTTGTAGGTAGATTGATTGCCCTGTGGGGAAAACTCCCTCAACTGCGATATGACTTTCAACCGAAATAATCAACAAAGTACAAGACGTCTGTAGGTCTCTGTATACAGTATCTCGTTGAAGATCATCATGGTGGATTGATGGTCTTTTAGGGTCAACTAACTCACTCGCCGTGATTCAACTTCTTCAACCAAAATGACGACAAAAGTACAGGTCGTCTGTAGGTTTCTCTTGTAGAAGATCGTCCCGGTAGATTGATGGCCACGTAAGGAAGCTCACTCACTCACTCACTCACTCACTCACATCCACTCAACTTCTTCTTCGCCTTCAAGGCAAATGACGGCAAAAAATACAGCTCTTCTCATAGGTTCTTCTGTAGTTTAGCTTGCCGAAGACCATCAGGGTAGATTGATGGCCGTGTGGGGACCCCTGTCAGACCAACAAGCGAAGGGCAAAGCGAATGGGTGCTGACGGATGCTTGTACCGCCCACTGTGCTCAACATTGCATCTCCAGCTTCATCCTTTTTCATAAGATCGCCCGCTCAATCTCCTCGGTCATCCCTCAGCGAGTACGCGCTCCAGCGCCTTGGCGCCATTTGTTAGCAACGACAAGCGCCTCGGGTTCAGCGCCGCTGGTTACTTGGACCTCGCTCTGATCTCCCCCCCCCCCCCCCCCCCCCCCCCCAAAAAAAAAAAAAAGAAAAAAATGCGTTCAATCACGTATGTCCTTGGGGTAGGTCGTATGACTCGTTCTTCTCCATTCATTCGCAATCCGTCCCGATATGCTAGGATTTTGTGACATTTTTCGGAACGGTCTACGTTGGTCCTAAAGAAGCGTAGTTATAAAAAGGGTCCTTCTTTTAGCGTTAAAAAAAATGATAATTTTATCTTAATATACAGTGGTAGCTCGAGATACGCAATTAATTTGTTCTTCGGTCTTGAGGGTCTAGCATTTTGTAATTTTTCATATTGGTTAAAGTAGTCATGACGGAGTATAGTTATGACTGAACTTATAAAAAAATGTCGTCGTTTTAGACTTTTATCTTAATACACGGTAGATTAAATCTTGTTAGCTAAAAAAAAAAAAAAAAACAAGTGCGTGCATGTTTGACTACGTGTATGGCCTACAGTAGATTCCTCCAGTGAATTTAATTTGTTTTGCTGTTAGGGATACAAAGGGATACAAAAGGTATACAATTTTAGGTATACTTATAGATTTTTTGAAGTATATATAATGATCTTATTTATAGTTTTACTCCTAGTGCGAGGGGGGCTGAAACACGTTCTCTTTCCGAGGGGCGGCTAGGTTCAGGCTACTAGAACGTTTAATAAACAACAAACAGGAAGGAAGACAACTAGGTTTGTATTTTTTTGTCGCGAGGAGAGCAGACAGGAACCTGACCTTCTCAGATCTCCTTCCGGTCTGGTTACAGATAATTTTCACCACTTTTAGCGCTGTTGAACCAGCATACAAAATAGCATATAGCATTAGCTAAAGGAACAACATAACCACAGGCTCCCAGATTGACTCGAGATTAAATGTGTTCTAAATAATTCCTGTTGAGAATCAATTGAATATTTCATTTTCATGCTAAACAGTCCATGCTGGTCCGCTAACAGATCTCAGCGAGCGCTTTAAGACGCACTTGGGCACGCGTTAGCCAAACAAATGGTCGCGCAGTGGCGAGTCCAGCAGGGATCTTGGCAGCCCTAAAAGGGAAAACACACTGCAGTGTATTTACACTTCTAGAATTTAGTCAGTCACAAATGTAATTGCTAGTTACTCTCGTATACAAAATCCAGATAACATTACGCGACTTACAGTAGTTCACTTTTGTGTGACGCTGGCTAGAGAATAATTGGCCATTTCTGTATCACGTTTTCCTCATTGAAATGCACATTTTTCACGCACCAACACTCTTGCTTTCTTTCCCCCAACACATTCGCAGCGGAGACAACAGTTAGCCACGCCGGATGCGCCGCCGGCGCCGTAGGCCGCGTAGCCTAGCGCGTGCTGCCGCCTCCAATCGTCACAGCTACACGCCTGGCGGGAGTCACTACTCACAACTTATTTATTTGCCGTCACGCTTAACCCTTGAGCAGCATTTTGACCATTTTTGGGTCATTTTCTTCCACGTCATTCTCTAGGTATTTTATCCAAAGTATGGCGCGTTCCTGCTAGCGTGATAACTAAGTGGTCGTGCCATGTTGAACTTTGAGGTGTTGTTACCATCTGGGTGAAATTTCAGCTCCATAATGTTGTTTTTCAATGCCTTCTCTTTGATGTGAAATGCCTTAAAACAGTACCGTATTTTAAACGGTATACACTGTGATTTTTTTGCTACCACTAGGCAACTGTGGCATTACAATGAAAAATAAAATCGTCGACATCTTCAGGACCGGACTCTCAGAATTTTTGCGGAAATAGCAAAATCCGGGTCAAGTTAGAGCAGCTTTTACTGTGCATATAGTTTTTTTACATCACTATCACAAACGGGCTGCTAGCTAGCTTGAGACTAAAGGAAGCTTTGCAGTGCTAATATTAAAGTTAGCATGTGTCTTAAAGACAAATTATCAATCTGAGAAGTTTAAGGTAAAATGGCTACTCGCATTTCAGGCAGATGACTCGTTGCCTATCAATGACGACTCCAAAGGTGATTGTGAATCTCGGCTCGTAGTTTTCATAAAAGTTAGCTATGTGAATCAAACGACTCCGAATAAAATTCACACCACATAAAGCCCTAGCATTCGCGAATGTAGCATCGGGCGAAGGTTGTTCCCGTGAAAGTCAAACTCGCATGGTCACAAGTGCGCGCGAGGCGTGCGTAGCCTTCGCTACTAATTTATTTGCCTTAACACTTAAGCACGAACCGCCCTCTGTTTTTTCCCCCTCGCCCCCCACACTTTCCGAGTATTGATCGCAGTGTTCTTTTACACTATTGATCTCCCCATTAAAGATCTAGTCAGTAATTAAAGGTAAATTGTCAAGACGACACAGCACCTGGATAAAATTAACACCGGGGCGATAGCGAGCGCTTTCGCTAGCACGATGTGCCAAGCTAGGTCTGCTACGTGAACGTGACAAATTACAACATAAAGCGACATTTGAATTTCAGCTATCAGGGTCGGATCTGGATGAGGATAAAACGAGCCCCCAAGTGACTCAAGTAGCACGGGTACTCGTTTCTTTAGCGTACACTGTCAGGAAGAAGGCAAGCTAACTGCAGTAACAAGTGATTGGTTCGAATGCTAACTATGCAAATTAATATGCTAATTAATAACAGACTTAATAATAAACTGATATTGTATCATACCGCGTCTGTTGCCAGCAATTAGCGGCAGCTCCAACATTAGCGTCTAGTAGCGCTAGCAGCGCTAGATGCCAGTTGTGTTAGCAGCTAGCAACATTTAACTTCCTCCTATAACAATCATCAAGTTTTAACAAACAAAGGCTTACTCAAATATGCCGTTTTAGCTAGCTACGACGGCGCTTTTGACACCCCTTCGTTTATGAAAGCAAATTGGGAGATATGTGTATAAAATCTCGCATTTAAAACTTTTTACAGAGTCAAATGATCAGCTGCAATGCATAGTTTAAGTCAAAATGTCTTATCTAAAATTAAAAATGAGCATTTTTAGTGGACAAATGTTTTACTGTCTTCCATATTTCCAAAAGTTCTTTCGACAAGCAAAAATGACAAATGATTCTATACAAATGCCGAATTATTAGATAAAATTGTCAGTACGAAACTTGGATACCAAAATATAATAACTGTAAAATAAAATAAAAATGATGTGACTGTCGTAAATTTTAAACCATTTGAGACCAATTTCTCCCTGTGGCTCATGGTGCAGTGTGACGTATTAGCCTTTT
Organism: Hippichthys cyanospilos; assembly: GCF_059441005.1. NCBI lineage: Eukaryota > Metazoa > Chordata > Actinopteri > Syngnathiformes > Syngnathidae > Hippichthys > Hippichthys cyanospilos. Next base: position 23,151,138 of record NC_142375.1, on the reverse strand, counting down.
TTTTTTTTCTTTTTACCAGCCACCAAGCGAAAATCTCCACCATTAAACAAAACGAGGCAGAAAAAGACACTATGGAAGTATTGATTTTGAGTTGGAACTGCTTTTATACTAACCACCAGGGGGTACTTTGCACTTGTAACCACATCAAGCGTGTTATGGTTGTGTTGGTGCAGTATTCCAATTATCAGAGTGTGTCTTATGTTGAAATAATGTTGGTGCAATGTCGGTGTTTTACGTATCTGGTTGTGGAAAAACAATTTGACAACGCGAAGACGACTTTGTCCAAAGGTGACACCGTGATATTGATGGAAACCAACATTATCCAAAAATAAACCCCTCTCTTTTGCCTTAGTGGATTATTTTGTGTGACGTTGGATCGGAGTCAGATCTCATATGGTTTATTTTGTCCTTCACTCAGCCAAGCAGCCCGTCTATTTATGGCACGTGCTATTTTTAGCGGCACGCAAACTGACCAATTTCAAAGCTGCACGTGATGCGCTTAGCCCGTGTGGCTAACAGCCCCGCCCTCCTCCACGGTCGCACCCCCCCACCACATTTTTTTTTTTTTCCGGCAAAGCTTCTCATTCAAATTGTTCTTCCTCTGTCTCGCTATGAAAGACCCCCCCCCCCCCATGCGAGACAACGCCCCCCTCCCCAGACTGGCTTCATTGAGTCACGTTTTGCTTCCGACTCGCACAGAGCCCTGCAGGCGAGCCATTTCAGGATATTTCACAGCACACAGCACGCCAACACCGAGCCTGTCACTCCCGTCGATGTGGGCGCACACACTGGCACGTGCGCCTCACACGTAGTAGCGCCATGGCTGGATGTGAGCAGACATCCGTCTCAAATGTGGAAGTCATAAGTTTACATCATTTGCAGATTTTTTTTTTTGAGGAGCAGTTTTGCTAATCAATCACTTCATTTGAGAAGCAATTTAGTAGTTTGAGGAGCATGTTATGCCTGTTAATTTCATGCCTGTTTTGAATATGAAAATGAAGCATTGTTACATTTTACATGTTGTATGCTACATTTTGTGCAAAAATAGTAGATATTTTAAGAGCATGTTTTAATGCTGTAATTCATTTCACTGCGCTGCTTCTTGTAGTGTGCCCAACTGACCACCTGGAGGCAGTAGATTACAGCCATGCCGGCAGGCACAAAAGAAGAAAAGACTTTTACGACTACTGTAAGTGTTTTTATTTGTATATGTAATGTATATAAATATATGCCTGTGAATATTGTGATATTACGTGTCAACACGTGTAAGTACACATTTGTGTTCAAGCATCTAAAAAAACTCATTTACAATGCTATCCATTAGCATTAGCATGCCATTTTCAATATGTTAGCATCTGTGGCGCGAGAGACAACCTTGTAATACTATAACCAATCGTTTGTAATTCAATTTTTTTGTAATTGGGTATTTAGATTTAAAAAAATACAAACGTTAAAAACAGGTGTTTTATGACACATTTCTGTCAGGTTCAGGCAACCTAGAACATTTAACAAACAGGAAGGAAGATAACTAGGTTCTTTTTCTCGCGAGGAGAGTGGACAGGGACTTGACCCTCTCAGATCTCCTTCCAGTCTGGTTACAGATTCCTTTTGCTCCTCATTTATTCATTTGGGTTGGCCTTAGGTACTAAAGCCATTGCTGCCCTAAAGGGTTGGGGGAGACATTTGGCAACAATGTAAAAAATCTGTTTATGATTGTGAGGAATGCAGTTTACGAGTCCATGCTGCTATCTTCTTCCTCAGGAACATCAAGCGAGACCCCGTTGTGCTTTTACCCTTTGGTCGGGTTGTAGCTCCCGCTAATTGCTAGCAACAGGCGCCCTATAATACATTTTCAGAATAATTAAAACATTTTGAGGGATGCTTAACTGATCTTGATTTTAGGTTAGTGCTGTTGACGTCCGTGATTTCCCCTTACAACACTGATGAATAAGTTGCTAAACGTACGAATGTGGTCCAGCTCCGAGTACACGTGTTTGTTTATTTACTTTCCTCCTCCTTCCTTTTACGCCCACAATCATTCAGCTCACGCGCCTTCCTGTCTGCCCGAAGAAGCCGAGAGCTATAAATAGAGGTGTTTCCCGCGCACGTTTGGGTTTTTCACCGCATGGGTTGCAACGGCTCCCCCGCCTAGCTTCCCGTCTTGCGTTCTCGCATGTTGTTCGGCATTCTCATGAGGCAAACGATGGCTTGGTGCGGCGAAGGCAGATTACTCATGTTGTGTTCGCATTCAGCGTGAATTTCAATGGTCAAGTTTTTGCGCGACTATATAAGACGTGTCCAAACTACGGCCCGGGGGCCATCTGCGGTCCGCCGTCCACATTTTTGTGGCCCGTGGCGTATGCTAAAAATACATTGGCCTGTTTAAAAAAGTAATAAAGAAGTTTGATTGTTGACACTAGCAGTTTTTTTTTTCTTCAGATAACTAGGGTATAAAGTGGTTAAATTTACCTTTGTGGGTATGTAATGACCTATTTTAACTAATAATATTAATGAAGTAATCGATTTATTTCAGTAATAAAGTAATCAATATAGTTCGTGAAGTGCATACCTTTAGGTACAAAAATACCAAAAGTAATTAGTGTTTAAAGGAATTGTACCTTAATGAATGAAGTACTAAAGTACTGTAATTGATCACTTTGGTACATAAGTAAGTACCAAAGCAAATAATTATTTTACATACAGTACAAAGTTTTAGTATTATAACTTCTTAAATGAATAAAGTAATTGATTATTTCAGTAATAAAGTAAACAGTTTAGATAGTAAAGTGCCTACCTTTAGGTAAAAAAGTACCAAAATTAAATACGACATTCCTGCCTTACGTTTTTTCTACTTTAAGACGTGGACTGCGACATTTTTTCGTCCCCTCTTTACTGTCATGACCTGTGGAGTTGGCTGTGTTTATGTTGTTTTGCCTCCCTCTTCAGGCAGTTTTTAGGTAATTGCTCTTCTTTTCTGGCCGCGTCAAACTGCCTGCGCTGCAATGTGTCACTAAGACGCTGGTCCAGTATTGGTCGGCGTCACGGTGCCACGAAGATGCCGACATGCTATTTTTCGTATTTTTCGTTTTTCAGTTTTTGGCCTGGAATTTCTCTTATTTTTCACTTTCAATTTAACCTCCAACACGAGCGTACTTAGATGTCTTCCTTGAGGCACACCACACTACTTAGTCCTCCTTTTAAAAAAGACTTCCCTGGTGAACTGATCGGAGACCAGTCGCTGGCGCTAAATACCATCAAACGCTGCTGTACAATCTAATATGACCGCCGCACACATAATTTGGTTTCTCTTATCTGCCATGTGCACTAAAGTGTCGCGTGGCGAGTGGTGCCGGCCACCCGTAAGCAGGAATGGGTACGTGCTGGGGGAGGGGGGGGGGCTTTTTGAGCCCGGCTGTTAAATGCAGCCGTCGGCTGTGGAGTTATTGCTTCTTGCCTGGTCGGAGGACAAATTGATCGGCTCAGGCCGTATTTACTTTGCGACCTATCGGGAATCTAATGTAATAGAGGCGTTTAAATTAGGTTATCATCTGCCGGGCCCATGTCGCACAGATATGTGAATGGAGAGGGCCTGCAATTTTTGTGGATTACAAGGATGTTACATTATGCAGGTATGTGAATGGATCAACACATGCATAATGTAAATAGGAGTAGACAAGTATAGGGATGGAATTTTATACTGCCTACCGCATACAGACGCTCCTCGGACTTATTAGATTCCGGGTAGTCGTTTGTTAGCTGAATTTGCTCGTATGTTGTTACTGCTAAAAAAAAAAAAATCAGACGAAAAAAATGTCAATCTGAATCCGGAGGCCTGGTTTGGCTAAAATTTAATAGGGGGGGAGGAATAGCTAAATAAAGAGTCAACAAAGTAACACATCAAAACCTGGACCGTCAAAAAAACTCGGAAATAGGACTTGGACAAATGGGCATGGGAACAACAAAAAATAGGTGGCAGAGACCCAAACAGACACTTCCACAATGATCTGACAAGCACGGAAAGGAAACTAAATTTACTCAAAACTGACTGGGCATACAAGGAACACCTGGGCATGAAACGATAGGAGCAGGGAGCTGATTGGCGGGCACCGAAGAAGCAGGTTAACAAGGCCTGGTAGAGACAATCACACTGACGGGACACCTTCACGGGGGACAAAAGCATGAACTGGAACACATGAAGTTGATTACAAAAAAAAAATAGCCGAAAAAAGGGCCTCGATCTGAATCTTGGGGGGTTGCTCAAAAGAATCACAATTTAACAGGGTGAGTAATAGTAAAGCAAAAAGTCTACATATCAAAATCGGGAATCACACCCTACAAAAAAATAAAACTTGGAAACAGGACTCGGACAGACGAGACAAACAAGGAACACCTGGACATGAAACAATAAGAGCAGGGAGCTGATTGGCGGACACCAGGGAAACGGGTTAACAAGCACAGAAAAACAACTTCAGAAGACCAGATAACACCTTTGCACTTCTCTTGCTGAATGAATGCTTTATATATCCAGTTCACACCTGTGTACTAATAGCCTTCATCATATCGGAATGCGTAGTGTGGGCAGTTAAAACCGAAAAAAAGACAAACGTGGACGCTTTTCAATTCAGCACACATTTAAGTACACGGACAAGAATTTGGCAAGACCGTGTATTATGTACAAAACACATTTTTGAAAAGCTCTGTATCTGTGCCCAAGGACGGATACCCGGCAGAGAGTTTTTTTTTTTTTTTTTTCGGGTGAAGTGACAGACAAAAAGGGATGAAACATTTTCATGAACGGGGATTATTCTAATGCATTTTGGCAGCCGGATGAAAGCGGCTTGGACGGGGCTAAAGCCTTCAAACATTCAGCGTTCACAAACGGCCCCTCGCCATATTGTCACATTTCCGTAGACAATATACAGTATGTCTTGCCGCTTTATTCCATGACAATCTTTCATATCGGCTGAATAAGTGTGCATAAATGGATACGGCGCAATGCATAAAATGGCCGAAGCATATGAAGGCCTATTCCCATACCGGTAAGTTATAGAGGGTATTGTACGCAGTGACATTGAGATTTTATGGCTCCTTATGTCTGCATTAAATTGCCGGTGGTACTTTATTCATTTCTGACCCGCAAGGGACCGGTGGCAACAGTCAAAAGGACTGCTAGACTTTTGAGGAAAAAAAAAAACGTTGGCCAAAAAGATGCTTAAAGGGCAGCTTTAAAGCAAAGTGGATGACTTTTTAGGGGGTCTTTTCATAAAGGAAATGTCTGTCAAATTTCACAGCAGTGAAACTGCCTTGAGGGAAGAAAACTTTTTCCTCTGAAAGTTTTCTCTCTCTCTCTCTCTCTCTCTCTCTCTCTCTCTCTCTCTCTCTCTCTCTCTCTCATATATATATATACGTCCATAATTGAGAATATTTCCAATTTTGAATGGCAGTAAATGAGCCTGACATGGGCTAAATTTGACATCTGCGGGGTGAACCTCTCCACCTCCCTCCCAAGCATTTAGAAGGGATGTCAGGACAGCATATTGACATTCTCTCTCTCTCTCTCTCTCTCTCTCTCTCTCTCTCTCTCTCTCTCTCTCTCTCTCTCTTATATATATTTATATATATATATATATATATATATATATATATATACGTCCATAATTGAGAATATTTCCAAATTTAAATGGCAGTAAATGAGCCTGACATGGGCTAAATTTGACATCTGCGGGGTGAACCTCTCCACCTCCCTCCCAAGCATTTAGAAGGGACGTCAGGACAGCATATTGACATTGTAATAATTAATATAATCATAATTAATTATATAATTAATAATAATGTCGCAGGCTTCATGAAATTATGTTTCGGGCCAGATTTAGCCCCCTGGCCTTGATTTTGACACGGAGTGATATATTTGCATTCTGTGTTCCCAATGATTCGAAAAGTTTTTCAAAATTTTTATCACTTACATCAAAGGTTGCCTTTAAACGGTCGTTGACTTGAGAAAAGCGATAAATTAAACAAATAGCTCCTTCCATGGATCTTTCATGATACTATTGGAATGTCTTCCGCGTGGATGGGCGTGAAGTGAAATGGCCTCTTCCAAGAGATGGCTTTTAGCCAGGAATCCCAAGTGGGAAACCCCAGTAAAATGTACGTCGGTTAAAAAAAAAAAAAAAAATGTCTGACTCGTTCAGTGTCATCACTTCCCCGCGCTCGTGGCTTCTCCTGGCGGCGGTCGGTCCGTCAACGACACGGACTTTCCATTAGCTCCGTCTTGTCCGTTTGCGACCACTTACTGTACGAACGCGTCGGGACACGCGGAAACTCACAGGGCTGGGAAATTTTGAAAATATTTTCTTTGGGCGATATCTCGCTGATACGATCAATCCCGTTGATCGGTTGTTTTCTTCTTTTTTTCTTGTTGACCTCATAATTCTCGCGAACTATCTTTCAAATTGTATTTTGTACTGTTTTGACGTTAGAGGAATATTTTTCGCATTTTTTGTTCTTCCAAATTAATTTGAAATCATACGGCGGTTTGCCTTATGAAGCAGGTGCGATTGCGTCATAACAGTTTTGCTTAGCGACAAGTGACCTCATAGTTTTCGCAAAATGTTTTTTGGATTCTTTGTGTTGGCAAAATATGACCTAAGAGTTTTCACTTCTATTCTGTACTTTAGATTTATTTTTGTTTTGTGGAAAAATTTTGTAGGTTTAAATCATTTGAGCCGTATGAACTCTACCTAGCAACAAGTGACATCGCTATTTCTCCCATCTTTCAAATGCCACTTCTTGTTACTGTCTTAACATTCGAAGATTTTTTCATTTTGTTTTGTTCTTGCTTAATTCTGACATTAGATGCATTTTTTTAAAAATAAAATCTTGCAGGTAGAACTTTTGCGGCCCATGAAGTCTGCCTGGCAACAGGTGACCTCAATATTTCACCCCATCTTTCAAACGCCAATTCTTGCTAATGTTCTAACATTAGAGAAATATTTTTCATTGTTTTTTGTTTTTTTTTAAGCTGAATTTGAAATTGTAAGACTCGTTACTTTATGGGGCAGGTTATATTGCGCCATAAGAACTCTGCTTAGCAACAGGTGACCCCAAAATGTTTTGTAGGATTCATTACGCTAACAACAAATGACCTTGAATTTTTTTGAGGATGTCTCAGACTAAGTTTTAAACTATTTTGACATTAGATGCATTTTTTTCAAAAATGGGGGTTAAACTGCAGGTTTAAGTCTTTTTCGCCCTATGAACTCTGCCTAGCGACAAGTGACCTCGCTATTTTTCTCAAACGCAGATTCTTGCAACTGTTTTGACTCAAGAAGCATATTTTGTGACATGAATAACAATAGAAAATGCGTATTTGATGCACTGGTAGATATACCCCCAAATCCAATTACGCCGTCCTTGACCCCAGGTTCAACCTGGTGCAAAAATTCAATCCGACTATAACTTTTTGGAGACGGCGCGTAGCGTATATTAAACAGAAGCTCCTTATAGGAAGTAATAGCAAGAATAAGAAAACGTCCTGAAGGTGAGGCGGAAACATGTCGGCTTCCGATTAACGGCGCACGGGTAATTGATTATTGGTAAGCTGCCAGTAGAAGTTGGTCACGGAAGCCCAAATCAAACTCAAGCTTACATGAACATCGATAGTCGTAATCAAAGACGCCGCCGCGCGATTTCTTCATGGTCGGTGGAAGTTTGATTAGTGATGCCTTATTGCCCGCCGCCTCAAGGCAAACTGCGGCTCGGTATTATCGGAATCAGCCATTCGCGAAACCTTGTGTTGTGTTGTGTGATGTTTTGGCTCCGTTTTGCTTGTGTTTTTATTTTCTCATCCAGTCAACGGGCTTATTTAAATCGAGTAAAAGAGGTGAGCCGTCATCGGTTGTTACCTGAACGATGTCATTTTCCCTTGACGGCAAGCGGCAAAATGGCCGCCCCGAGACGAATAGAAAAATAAATGAATTGCTCCGCTTAATTCGTATACTGTTTTCATCACATACCAGCGTCAAGTAAAATTTCTGGGTTGACTTCCTCTGAGCAGCTGCACGTACAAAAAGCAATAAGGATCAGTTTATGTATGTTTTTTTAATGTAGGATTTTATACAAAAGCTCCACTGCAGTAGTAATTAAAACAAGGTATGTGCATTTTTCATGGTTTTCCTTTTTGTTACGGGACATCGGCTTTAATGCGGGCGTTTTTTTTTAAAGCAAGAGCACCCGCGCATTAAAGGCATCCGAGGAGGATGTAAAACAGTTCGGGTTTTCTTTGGACGCTTGAACAGGTCCGTGGAGAACAGCCTGCGGGCCGCCTGCACAAACCGCCGCGCGTCCGCTCAGGGGGAAAAAAGTTCAGAGGCCGTTCTTGCCTGGTGAGAGCGCAGATGGTAGCGGAATTAGCCAAAATCAGAGTTAGCATCTGTGCTTGTGACTCAACTTCGGAGTTAGCAAAAAAAGAACAAATGAAGTCGATGCTTTGGAACGTGAGTCGTTTTTGAAAGGATTTTCATTTGAGATTGATCAAAGAGCCGCGAGGTCTCGTATTCGTTTTCCGAAGCGTCAAAGACACGTTTGCCGGAAACGTTAGCGATGATTTGGTCTGGCGCCGGTTGGAGCTCTACTCTACTTCTCAATTTCGTCTTTCTTTCTTTCTTTCTTTTTCTTTCTCTTTCTTTCTTGTACTTTTTTCTTCTTTTATTTTTTCTTTTTCATTGTTTTTTTTCTTTGTTTTTTTTCCTTCTATTTTAATTTTTCTTTCTTTTTTCGTCCTTTCGTTCTTGCTTGCTTTCTTTTGTTCTTTTTTTGTCTTTTTTGCTTTTTTTCTTCCTTTTCTCTTTTCTTTAATTCTTTCTTTCTTTTTCTGTTTCTTCCACCTACTGTTTTCATTAATTCTATTTTCTTTCTTTTTTAAGTTTATCTTTCTTTTTTCTTTCTTTCTTTATTTAGTTGATTTTTCTTTCTTTCGTTCTCTCTTTTTCTTTCGTCTTTCTTTCTCCAATTTGCCCTTTTCTCTTAGTTTTCTCTTTTTGAATTTCTTCAATTCTTTTTCTTCAACTCTTTTTTTTCTTCATTTTTTCACATTCATTGACTCTTATTTTCTTTCTTTCTTTCTTTCTTTCTTTCTTTCCTTCTTTCTTTCTTTCGTTCTTTCTTTCTTTCGTTCTTTCTTTTTTCTTTCTTCTTTCTTTCTTTCCTTCTTTCCTTCTTTCTTTCTTTCTCTCGTTCTTTTCGTTCTTTACTTTCTATATGTTAATCATTCTTCTTTGTTTTTCATTCCGCAACGTTTTCAGCAGGCTCTCGAAAAACGCAGCCAAGCGATCGTTCGTAGCCATATTGAAGAGCAACCCTGAGCGTAACCTGATCGTTCCTCGCGATTCAAATGCAGAACCAAATGGATCCCTCTAGTCCCCTCTTTTTTCGACAGCGTGGGAGGCGATAGGATCAGGATTCTCCGACAGTGTGAGCTGGTAAAAAGACGGCCTAACTCTCCGGGGAAGGAAATCCACTCAAAAGCTGAGAGGGCCTTCTCACTTCCCTGGGGGCGCAGGTCACTTGCTCGACTGGAGCTGCGCCTTTTCGTCAACATGAAAGACGTTTCGGAGTCCTTGATACATCAAATGTACGCGATGAAAAAACATTGAAACAGACTACACGCACACATATATATATATATATATATATATATATAAATAAAACTATACATGTGTGCATATTATTTCCTCAGTCCAAGTCACATGACTGATCCCGCATCGCACTGAAGCAGCACTTAACGCGTACGTGATAAATGACACTTAATGGCGCACTCATTCACGCTTTAAACGCTCGGCCATTCTTGTGGCAGAGAAGCTTCAACGCTTTCTTCCCTTAAATGTCGGCCGGGCGCTAAACAAGGTTGGCGCGCTGTCCTCGTCGTCTCGCGCTATGCTAATGCTTGCCTTTGATGTGGAAGCATGGGCGCGGTGGGATGAAGAAAAAAAAAGAAGCGGGAGATGTTGGGAGACGGCTGTGTTGTTGTTTTTGCTCTAATGAGGACCTGCGTGACCCAGAAGGAATTTCAAATTTGATCCATAATCAGGGAGTTTAACATAAAATAGGTTATTTGGGGCCCGGTTGCAAATTGAATGGAATTTGTGTGAGGACGCGTTGATTGCAGTCGTAACACAGTTGACTTTAACAGAGATTTATTTGTAGTTGCTCCCTTTTTTTGTCCTGGTTTCAAAATCAAAACTCGTACTGTACACAATCTCGCCGACCAAAGTTAAAGGAAATGTTTAGAATCAAGAGATTTTTTGTGTTATTTTACTTTTTAAATATGTTTTACGTGAAGAAATTGCTTGCAGATAAGAGCTTCCTGGGCTGCATTTCCTCTGCAAGTGGTCACTCTTTCAAGCAACCAATGACCCAATGACCAATGGCGAGGAAATGCAAGATGGAAGTTTTTTTTAACTCCCTAATAATGGATGTTTTCTTATTTTAGTAAATTCTACCTCAATACTTTGTTTTACTTGGAGTGTATGTGACAGATGAAATTTATGTCTTAATCAAACTGTCTTCTATAGTTGTAGGGCGGGCAGTTATAAATGACAACTTACATCCATCATGTAAAGCACGCTATGCCATCCAGTGGACATAATTGGTAATTGCACTCTCGCCCCCTGCATTCCCTCACATATAGGACAGTAAACATGGCTTTGTTTCCTTTGTTTTTACGCTCGTATTACTGCGTTATGTTTCAATTACGGTGTAACTGTAGAAGCACAGATACGGTGATAAATTTAAGTGTACCAAAACAGAAAAAAGATGGAAATTTCACAATTTCGAAAGTACTTTTAGCAAGGGTGTCCAAACTACAGCCCGGGGGCCATTTGCGGCCCACCATCCATAGAGGTTATAATATGCCTTGAGCATTTTTTTTTTTTCAACCAAGGTCATTGAATTGCTCCAGGATCTTGAATCAGTCCTAAAACACCGACGTCGCTCTGCAGTTGCGTAAATAAACATCCACGATTTGAGGAAATATGCTCCTCGCTCAGCCAAAGGAAATGAATAATTTCCCCGGCGCCCTCCCCCCGATCTCGCTACTTGGCCGTAAGGGAGGCATTAAATGGAATCCGTGCGGCGTACTGTATATTATTCAGCACCATTTCCATTAAGGCAGCTATAATTGTCATGGCGAGAGGGCAAATGACACACACTCTCACACACGCGCACCTCTCGCCATATCAGGTAATAAGTGGCAGTTATTTTAATTATAAGTCAGACCGGCTGCGAGGGACACGGATACACCGGGCGTTATTGCAATTTAATTAAAGAATTAATGAATAAATGAATAGGAGAACTCAATTTTCTCTGGGTTAAGCGTACGCCCACAGATATACAATACATTTAAATTAAAAAAAAAAAAAAAAAAAAGAAAAGGTAGGAAAGGCGAGCAGGATGGATAGAGGAAACGCCGGCTTCGATGTCAATTTCATACGGTCGCACGCAAGCGCACGCACACGCAAACGCGCTTCTAAAGCAGTCATTGTAAAAAAGTTTCTCTTTGTGCTATGTGAAAGAACTAACCAAGTTCAGTTCAGTAGTGTTTAACTTTTAAATTCAATGCATTTACATTTCGGCTTTAAAAGCGGTTTGTTCGTGATGGGCGAGTACCGACACCAGGTATCGGGATGATATCGGTACTGATAAAAGCTTCTGATATGAGTAACTGTCTCCCTTTGTAAAAATATGCCCACTTTGAGACCATTTATCCACTATGAGGTCAGTAACTTCCTGTTCTTCTTCTTCTTTTCTTTTGACTAGAAAAGTGACAGGTTATGTTTTCGAATAATACAGTAGTGTAAAACGTTAGTGCTTTTGATTGTTTTTTCATCCTTTTTGGGGGGACTATGCTATTGTAGTTCATGAAAGCCAGCTGACTTTTAAATTAGTGTTTTTAAGCCGTTGGGCCACTAGGTGGTGTACCAAGACAAGTAATGGAGTTTGGGGTATGCATTTTTTTCTTTTAAACTAAGTTCATTTCAGTCGTGTTCCATTTTCCATGAACCATAAAATGGTTTGTTTTAAACATTTACATCATTTTTTTAACATTTGTGATTGAGTTTGAATGCAAACATGTCCGCTTTGAGTCCATTCTACCATCACGGGGTCAGTAACTTCCTGTTCTTCTTCTCCTATTTTGTTACTAGGAAACTGTGCTGCCCCCTAGTGGTTAAAATTAAAACACCAAGCTGGAGTAGAGGTCATTTGTAGTGGCAGATTATATTTTCGGATAACACAGTAGAACAATATGGTAGTGATTTTTCTGAAATTTTTTTGCTTTATTTTGGGACTGTGCTAATATTGTCTTCAATGAAAGCCCGCTGACACGTAAATCAAAGTGTTTTTAAGCCTTTCGGCCACTAGGTGATGCACCAAGACAAGAGTGTTGAGTATTTTTTTTTTTTGGGATGTACTGCTGCGGTATGTCTTTTCCACTTTGCAATAATCAAACATTATTTTTGTTCAGTTTAAATTTCCAATGACTGTTCCGGCAGAGTTTTTGAAACGGGACGTTTTCAGTCGAGGCATTATTAAAATGGACTTACCTGACTTGGTTGACTTTTTTTTCTTACAGGTAGACCTTGTAAAACGTTTGAGAACCACCCATTTAATGCATTTTCTTCATTTTTTTTTTTTTGTCTGATCTCTTCCATTAATTTTTTTTTTAATTAAAAATTAAAAATACGATTGACTCATTCCACCCCCCCAAAAACGAGCATCCTCTTTGCTCGGCACCTCTGCCGCGTCTCCAGCTGCGCGTCGTTATTGCAAAATGACATAGGACTCATTAACGGACGCCGCGATTAGCATATCTTCACTGCACGTGTCTTTTTGGCAATTAGTGTGTTTTATTTCTCTGGTGAAGTTAATTAGAAATCCAAAAGCAGCAGTGGCCCCTCAGAGGAGTTTTGCTCGCCGCTTGTTGTAATTAACGCCGTTGCCTTTGTAGCTTGTGAATGCTCAACACTTGACACACTTGAAAGTCACACAATAGAAATCAATAGAACAACTACAAATACTATAAGCCCCCCCCCCCCCCCCCCTCCCGCCCACCCCCGCTTCACTTTGTGCAAATCTATATTGTTCCACCTCCTGTTTATTTAGGTTGAAATTCAAACGTCGGTCGCTAGGTGGCAGCACATTCCGATAGAGGAAAAGCCTCATTTTTGCGAAGAAATTGATAACTATGTTCATTGTATAATTTTTTTGGCAGTAAATTCTATAAAAATAGCCCTAAGAAGTATGTATTTACTTTATTACGTTGGTGGCGTGAAGTCGGTGAAATATAAGAATAAAAACGCGCGTATTTCGGTTGTTTGGCCGAGCATGTGAAATGATTTGAAAAGTTGCTTTGGTGAAAGCTAGCGTCTGGCTCGGCTCCGATTAGGCCCGGCCGCACTCCCGCCGGCGGCTCCCCGCTTTTTGCATTTGTGTTTTTTTAATTATTCCGTCTCTCCCGCCGCATTCCCCAAACGGGCCGGAGCCGTCGCAAAGTCATCTGACGGCAGATTGTCGGCCGCCTATCTGCGAGCGGCAAACGTCTTCATTTGCATGCCGCCACATTCCCGAGTCGCAATCCGAGGCCGCTTCCAAAAATTATAGTCAACTGCAGCAAACCCCCTTGTGACTTTGGACATCAACTTTTTCCACGTGATTCCGCTTTAGTTTTGTCATCTTTGACAGGTTATTTGCACGGAAAAAAAGGAATTTCTTTGCTCAAAAACATCGAAATGATCTTTCCCCATTCGAATAAATGGAAATGCTTTTAATCGGTTCCAAAAATATCAATGAATAAATAACCAAAGAAACGTTTGTATACGTTTTTTTTCAGCAGTCAGGAAATTCAATACCAGGTACAGTGTTACCTGTACTTACGAAATTCAGCTTACAAAATGCCTCGTTGGAAAATTCAAGATACAAAAGGCGACATTGTTGGCATATAACATGACACCCGCTCTACCGTATTTTTTACAGTTTGTGACGCATTTTTATCATTTATTAATATGCCGGCTCATATAAAAACACATAGAGTACGTGACATACCAGTTTGGGCTGTCGCATCTGACGTTAGCGCGTCGTTAGCAATGACATCACAAAGGAAGCACTTGGCATGACCCCAAACTAAACTCAAGTAAATGAACATGCGCAAAAAAAAAAAGAAATATTATTGCTCCTGTGGACTTGGAAATGATTTCAGCCCCCCCCCCCCCCCCCCCCACATAAATTGATTAGGCGGGCCGGATATGGCGAGTGGTGAGTTTTTTTGCTATTCTTTACATAATATATTGATTATTATGCATGATTGTAATTATTTTATGTATTTTTTACCGTTTTTTTATGCATTGTTATAATTTAATAAGATTTAGGATTAAACAATTCAATTTTTTTTTAAACCTGTTTCGCAGGTTCGTTCTCAATTCTTTTTTGAGAAAATGTTTTGGGAAGAAATCACGAGGGGAAATAAAAGAAATGTTATGTCTTTTTTTTTCCTAATGAAATGGACGCTTCTTCCGTTTTTAGCAGTAAAGCCTGCATTTTGTGTACTTATTTTTTTTTTTTTGCACACGGCAGCGACTAGCCAAGCGACATCTGCCATTTTGCGAGTCTCCTGACCTTTATGTGGCGCTAGCGGGAAGAGCCGCTGTCAGCATTGGGCAACGG